>NC_142952.1:8253473-8260973 GCF_046866305.1 Octopus bimaculoides
AAATTTTAAATCACAGATGTTGTGTTAAAATTAAACTTGTAGAATAAAATATAATTCAAAAATAAGAGTGAAAATGTAACAAAACACTTTATTTATAAACATACGAACAAATTTCTTTAATGATTGAATAATCAGAAAACAAAGTATTTTCTATTTACAGGGAGAAAATTATTTTTAAAAAAATAAAATCTAATGAACAAATCGAGTACAAAATTTAGAAAGAACTCTAACTTTAAAAAACTCAGAATTCATCAATTTTGCTTAATTGCAATTATGTGGGTTTTTTAAATATACAAAGCACTAAATTTTTAGTATTGAGTTTTTTAGAATAAACTTGCAAGCAATTAGTCGTTTCACTGAAATTGAAAATAAATAGTTTCTTGATTTGAACTTTTATGTAAAAATATAAAAGGGCATTTATTACTATTTTAGTTTTTCAATTTTAACTTCAGCAACAATATTTTAAGTTCTTCTTGCCAAGTACTTTTCCAGAATTAACAACTGCTTGACCTGTACTTTTCCAGGTTCAATGCTTAAGAATATTCTAACACTTTGCTCCCGCATTTTTCATACTAGTTCGCGTTTCTTTTTCAGGTAACGCTTCTACAATTATAACTAATTATATTTGCCTTTATATTTTTCATTCTAGTAATACTAAAAATAAGAAAGAAATGTTTTAGCGCAATACACAAAAAGTTTTAAATCAAAACTATTAACTTAAATTTTTAAAAATAGTAATAAAAGGCAAAATATATTTCTAAAAAAATGCACACACTATTTGATGAACAATTTCAGTAATTTGTTTTGATCCAAATTTTTTCCAAACACCTTCAGCTTTATTTATCACAGCTTTTGTTTGGTAGTCACATATCCTGTCAATATCATACTGTTTTTCTCAAATATACTGACAGTCAACAGTTGCCTGCTATATCAAAAGCAGTAAAGGGTTGTAATCATTGATAAATTTTTTAGATGTTTTTCTTTGAAATTGATAAAGCTTTTTTCTTTTAAATACATTTTCCATTTCTTCTTAATTTGACATTTTCAGCAACAGTGAAGAAAATGAATTTCCTTCAGCCTTAGGAAAGCCAAATCGACATTTGTTTACCACAATTTTTTCTTTCCTATAAATTTTTCCTATTCCATAAATTCTCCAGCAAGTTTTGCTGCATGAATGTATTTGAAAACGACTGACCAAATTGTAGAGTGAGACTAGATACTGAGCATGTCAATCCATAAGTAATATCGTGTTCAATAAAGGCGACGAGCTGGCAGAAACGTTAGCGTGACGGCTGAAATGCTTAACGGTAATTCGTCTGTCTTTACGTTCTGGTCGACTTTGCCTTTCATCCTTTCGGGGTCGATAAATTAAGTACCAGTTGCGTACTGGAGCCGATCTAATCGAATGGGCCCCTCCCCAAAATTTTCGGACCTTGTGCCTAGGGTAGAAAAGAATACTACATTCTCAAAATATAATGTGTGGTGCTGCCACAAATTGGATTGGTTTTACCATAGACACTTTATAAATTATAACTTGCAATCGGTGATAAAAACGTCCACTAACGGCAATAACATCATTTACACACAACGTACTAATTTTGAGAGTTTAAATTTATATATATGAAATAAACTCACTAACACATAGGATTTCCAATAAATAAAATGTCGTCCGAAAGGTAGAAATTTCTGCTTTTAATACGATTCTGCCAGCTCGCCACTTTATTTCTGCTCGTAATAATACTTTCTACTATAGGTGCAAGGCCTGAAATCTGGGGGATGGACATAGTTGATTACATCGACCCCAGTGCTCAACTGGTACTTATCTTTTCGAGCTTCAAAGGAGGGAAGGAAAAGCCGATTTCGGCAGAATTAGAACTCAGAACGTGGAGACTGACGAAATACCTCTAAGCATTTTGCCCGTCATGCTAACGATTCTGCCAGCGCGCCGCCCTCAATACCTCTAAGCATTTTGCCCGTCATGCTAACGATTCTGCCAGCGCGCCGCCCTCTGCTAGTATTAACGATAACTCTTTCTACTCACAAGGCTTGAAATTTTAAGGGAGAGAGCTAACCTATTACGTAGGGACCAGTTTTTAACTGTTATTTTATCGAGCCTTGTGTCAACGAAAGCGTTGTGAACGAAAATTAGTAGACGTGGTGGTCCGTTATATGTGTGTGTGTGTGTCTTGTGCATGAGTGCCTGTTTTATCGAACAGAAATAAACAGATATGTTACGTCACGCTATTATAAGCGCTCACACAAAAACAGTATATACCTCTTTAAACATCACTGAATAGCAGAGAATATTTTTTTTCCATTTCCCTTTTTTTTTCAAACGGAAATATATTTGCATATATGCCCTGGCACACATGCAGACATACATGCATATCAGTGTTTATATATATATATATATATATATATATATATATATATATATATATATATATATATATATATATATATATATATATATATACATACATATTTATACCATAAATATGGTATAAAACATATTTTCATAATACATTATTTTGTACATTTATATACACATTTAAGCAATTTGTTTTTATTTTCCACTTTAGTATTTCCTTTGAAATTCACAAAAAATATATAAGAATGGCCGTTGCTATACATACATATGTTTGAAAGTGCGTATGAGCGCGCTTGTGTGTGTACGTGTGTGCTTTTTATATGCCTACATATGCACTCAAGTATAAACATACAGACACATGAAAACAAACTTTATATATATGTGTGTGCGTATGTGTGTATGTGTGTGTGTCTGTGTGTGTATGTGTGTGTATGTGTGTGTCTGTATATGTGTGTGATTGTATGTGTGTGAGGATGTGCATGTATATGTAGATTTAGATAGATAGATAGATAGATAGATAGATAGATAGATAGATAGATAGATAGATAGATAAATAGAAAGATAGACAGACATATATATATATGTAAATATGTATATATACATATATATACATATATAATGTATGTATGTACATAAATGTGTGTCTATATATATATATATATATATGTGTGTGTGTGTGTGGGTGTGTGTGGGTGTGTGTGTGTGTGTGTGTGTGTGTGTGTGTATATTACTGACCAACGAGAATCATCTAAAGTAAAGATATATAATGCATCGGTGCATACACATGAATGCATACATACATACATGCATGCATGCATGCATACATACATACGTACAAACATATATATATATATATACATATATATGTACGTATGTACGTACTCATGTATATATGTATGTGTGTATATACAATATACATAATATAAATGGGCCTGTATATATGCATATCTATACATGTGTATATGCAAAAATATATAAATGTATGAATATGTATATATATATATATACATATATATATATATATATATATATATATATATATATATATATATATATATATATATATAGCTAGCTAGCTAGATAGATAGATAGATAGATAGATAGATAGATAGATAGATAGATAGATAGATAGATAGATAGATAGATAGATAGATAGATGTACATAGTGTGTGTGTTTGTCTGTGTGTGTATGTATGTATGTATCTATCTATATGCCGGTGTATAAAAATCATACGCAGTTTTTGTAGACATGACCTAATGGCAAGTTTACAATATAATAGATTTTTGGCAATAATTTTCATATTATTGCCAGTTTAATGCTTCATAGTGAGTAAACATCTAAGCTAAAGAGAAATTTATATAATTTTGGATATTATATACAATGAGTGCATGTATACAAATATGCGTATACGACTTCTAGTGTAGATGCTACTTATTAAAATATACTTTAAATATTTACATATATATATATACATAGACTTGATTAAATATAAGTACATGCATAAGTATCTATATTTATATATTTATGCATACATAAGCGACCTCCTTTTAACACGTACCTAAGGTTTCTCAGTAGAAATTTTGGCACTTCGTTCAAAATTTGGATCATGTGCTTGAAAAATAAAACTTGTAAACCCGGACTTTCGTAAAGCGAGTCCTCGTAAAGTGAGGTGTTACTACATACACACACACACACACACACACACACACACACATATATATATATATATATATATATATATATATATATATATATATATATATATATATATATATATATATATATATATATATATATATATATATATATACATATGTAAGAAGTTTTATGTGTATAAGAACCTAAATATTAACGAGACCTCATAATTTTGTATTTTTTCATATCAGCTTTTCTATAACCACCTTCTCGTCTTCCAGATAGATTCCCACGCTGATAAACACACACACACACACACATGTTTACACATACACCCACATGCTTACACTCGCACACACACACACAAACATATATACATATACATTGTGTGTGTATATATACATATATATATGTATATATATATATATATATATATATATATATATATATATATATATATATATATATATATATATGTATATATATATATATACATACACACACATATGTACATATATACATGTATAGATAGATAGATAGATTGATAGATAGATAGATAGATAGATAGATAGATAGATAGATATTGTTATTGGCCTTTCAGACAGAAATTTACATCAACAAAATTCCATATTGAAACATATTATCTAAATCTGAGATTCAATACTGCTTTATTTATAAAATACTAGAAATATATATAAGCTTTATATGGAGACGCTTTTGTATACCCACATATAGCGATCAGCTACTTACTGATTTAATCCTATGTTTTGAGTTTTTCTTCTCTTCTGACGAAAAAAGAATATTTTGAAATATGTTATTTAATTAAATTTTTGTTATATATTCGTATATTGTAAAATGTCTATGGAAAAATATAAGTAATTTAAGCAAAGAGTTTATGAGCCTGTTTTTGATGAAAAACTGTCTAGACTTACATACTTCTTCTCCAGTGAATATATATTTAAATATGATATACGTATATGTGTATACAAGTATTAAGTAATAGAGGAGATGTGTTTACGTAACAATATATCCGAGATTTAACCCACAATCATATTTAGTCATTTATGAATCTATTTTGATATAAAAGTAGCAGCTGGAAATAAATTTTATTTAATTCTATACATGTACGTAATGTGTGTATGCACATATATATATATACGCGTGTGTGTGTTCAAACTGTGCAATAGAAATAGCTCTATATTATAATCTATACATACGTATATATATATATATATATATATATATATATATATATATATATATATATATATATATATATAAAACGCTGATATTTACCGAATTATACAGCAAGAAAGGTCTATACTAACGTTTATACAATTTAACTGCAAATCCATTTAAGTAATCCGTGAATTTATTTTCGACAGAAAACTAAATGGCAATATTTTATTCAATTTGGCGCATATATCTATAGTATACATAAATATACGTGTAATTATATACAGAAAAATACTACTGTATCCATATATGTGATATCATAACTGCACATTTATTTAATCATTTCTGAGTCAAGCTGGACGTAAAAGTGGTTTAGAGATATTTTATTTCATTACTATATATTCATTCATCTATTTCTTATATTTATACAATAAATTTTATATTCATTCATGTATTTCCTAAGTAGTGTATTCATTCATGTATTTCTTATATTTATCTAACCTTTCCCATCAAGTGAAGATGCTTCTCTATAGCAGTGTGGGCGCATTCAATTTTTTCTGCCAGCTCCCTTGTCGCTTGACGAGAATTTTCGTGCAAAAATTGGTTTAATCGTTCTTCATCGAACTAAACTGGATGGCCAGAACGAGGTGCGTCTTTGAGGTCAAATTTTCCATTTTTTAACTTGGTATACCAATCACGAACGGTTCTTTCAGCTATGGAACCCTCTCCATACATAGCACAAATGTCGCGAGCAGCTTTTGCGGCCTTAGAACCTTGATTAGAAACAAAAAGGAGGTGTCGAAAATGCTCGTTTTTCTTAACTTGACATTCCATTTTAATGGTCTGAAAATAAACAAAAATTAACTAAAATTAACTAGAACCAAGAAAAAAAAATGGATTCCAAAATGATTCAAAAATAGAATTCTCGAAAAAAATAGATTCCAAAACTTAAAAACACAATAAATTCCAAAATTTAAAAAACGGCCGGAACTTAGTTGCCAACCCAACATATTGTGTACCATCATGAGTTTGTACATATCTTCTGAATAGTTGTCTTACCTCCCCTGTAAAGGTAAAAGCTCTATTCTTTCGCGATACCCTTATAGTCAGGAACTTTTCAGCACCCCCTCGTACAGGGTATAGAGGAAACGACAAGCATATTCTCGCCTGAAGATACCAGTAGCGTAAAACTCGTGTTGCCAGACAAACTTGCAGCTTTTAACTAATTTATATGCATGTATACATATATATATATATATATATATATATATATATATAGCCAGAAATCCAGGATTTGGAATTATCTTTATTTTTACTGGTTTATTTGGTCTTCGTCTTCGCTAATCGTGCCATGCGGACATTTATTGTGGTTTTAGAGTCAGGATTTGACTGCTATTTTTTCAGCGTGGTGGTATCTCTTGATACCTTGTATTATAATTTTAAATAATTATTACCTTTGATGGTTTTTATTCCCATGCTGACCACTTGATAAGATCAATATTTTAAATATCGATCTTATCCTTATTTATATAAATATATATATATATATATATATATTTATATATATATATATATATATATATATATATATATATATATATATATATATATATATATATATATATATATATATATATATATATATATATACTTATTTATATATTTATTTATTTGAGGGCTCGTACATGAAACGAACAATAATATCGGTGTCATCGACAAAATAGAATACCTTTTAGCATTTCTGTCGAGTGTACGTTTCGTGAGAACAATGTCTCCATAACCATTGGTCCATTGCTTCAAATGTTCGATGAATAAAAATAATAATAATCACGAGGCAAACAGCTTAATTCTGTATAAAACAATAATTTTGACATCAATATCGTAATATGATCGCAGACGAAGAAATGAAATGAAATAACTTAGTACAGTAATTGTATTTCAAACGTGGAGTAAGGCATTTTGTTGATTTTGCAGACACACAATTTCAATATTTGTTTTTTTTTTCTAAATTCATCTTCGTCATTAGATTACAATAATTGTGTGAGAAATCAATTCATTTTAATTAGATCAATGTTGACACACGTGTGTAAATTGCTTCAGTAAACCACTTGTGTCTCTACATTGTGTCTCTTCTTCTTCCTTATCATTATCAACATTATTATTATTATTATTATTGTTATTATTATTATTATTATTATTATTATTATTATTATTATTATTACTATCATTATTATAATTTCCCTGCCTTTATTGGTTTTAATCTTGTTTTTGTTCTCTCTTGGGTCTAGCTCTTGTTTTCTGTTGGCTACTTTTGTTT
>NC_142952.1:8265973-8273473 GCF_046866305.1 Octopus bimaculoides
TAGATTAATTGACGTACTACTGACAATGTGTTTTAGCCAAGCTACAATCAAATCTGTTGGTTCGTGATCATATTATTATCACGCCACCAAGAATATAGTTTCTTTTCTTTATATCATAAACCCTTCAAAACGTATGTTTCTCTCTCTCTCTCTCCTCATTGGCAAATTAATATGTAAATAATATTGGTTATTGGTTTTCAACGTATTGGACCAGATGTTGTCTAATGGTCTGATGGTTCATGCTTTAAGCTGATTATCAGCCTAAGACGTCATGTTGTTTTGTGTGCGGTCTTCGTAATATTTTTCATGAGCCTAGCACACATAATACAAGTGACCCGCTTTCCGTGGTGTTTAAGTAACCGAGAACACAACATTCTCCATGGACAGCATGCTGTAAATAATCTTAGAATAATGATGAACTATCTCTCTTTTCCTCATTCTTGACTCCCACTATCCAGCTCATATATCACATGTTTTATAAATTAGCGCTTTCACCTAGTCTTGTAGGATTATCAAATTTATATATATATATATATATATATATATATATATATATATATATATATATATATATATATATATATATATATATATATATATATATAATATATATATATATATACATACATACACAAATATACATATAATTATAACGAAGGAAAAAGGAGTAAGTCCTTTCTTTTTCATAGATATACAATTGTCTCCTGGAAAATCAATTTCATGGCCATTAATATATTATTATGCAATAATATTTGCAACTATTGATACATTTGATGTCATAGACACATAATCGGAGATCAATACTTCGGATTCATACTTAAAAGCTATTTGTTGCGGAAACTTGAGTTAAAGAATATTTATACGAATATCTAGTTGAGCGTGCATCAATGGTAACGTTTACATATTGATAACAGAGCAATCAAAGCAAAGCAAACTCTGGTTTGATTTGACCGGTGAAGACGGAGGAAGAATCGAATAAAAGAGAAAAGAAAGAATAAAGGAATACAGCAAAAAAAATGTTTTCTTTTCTGTTTGTTTGTTTTTTTTTTGTTGTTTTTTTGTTTTTAGACAATATGACAACAGTTTCTGTCTTAAAAGAACTTTGTAGTTCAGGAAAAAAGACTACTGAGTACCTTTAAGACAGACACTGTTAGATAGATAGATAGATAGATACATACATACATACATACATACATACATACATACATACATACATACATACATACATAAAGAGAGAGAGGAAGAGAAAGAGACAGATGGACGAACAGGTAGATGGACAGACAAAGATAATTATACACAAACACATATATATATATATATACCTGTGTATATGTGTGCGTGTGTATGTGTGTGTGTGTGTGTGTGTGTGTGTGTGTGTGTGTGTGTGTGTGTGTGTGTGTGTGTGTACTTGGCTGCCCATGATCCGTTGGGTCATCTGGAAAAGTCTGAGTTTCTCAGCAACAGAATTTTGTTTCGTGGGGCTTTTTTTCTCTTTTCCAAGTTATTTCGCATGTTTTCAACGAATGTGACATCGAAATCGCGCGTAAATGGCTCCTTTCCCCCAGAAAAGGAAAGATTTGGCAGCTATTTCTTGCACGCTCTGCTATCACGTAACAGGTATTTCAGATCCTTTATTGCAAATAGTTGTTACGTGGTAGCAGGGCGTGCTAGAAATAGCAGCCAAATCTTTGGAATTGAGATACGTTGAATGCACTCGAAAAAACTTTTGCAATGGTATTCCCTTGGGGCGATATTTCGCTTTGACTTTCAGAACTTTGGTTTTGACAGATCTAAGGGAGAAGTGAACCCGGGCACACGCCTTACATCAGTACTCGTCATATTTTCACTTCTCCAGGAGGTTGAAAGGTAAATTTATCTTCAGTGAGTTTTGTTTGAATTGAGAACTTAAATACGGTTAATGACTAACGTTAGGCGTTCTATGTATCACTGTGGTGATTATTGGTCAATATTCTCTGCCGTTTGTATTTATAAATATTTATATAAACCAACCACAAACCAGAATGTCGTTTCATCATTTCAAAAGCCTGCTTTCACTCAGCCCTCTCAACGGATGGCTTCATACTGCTTTCGGAAAAATATTTATTCTATTTATTCTATTTATTCTAAGACGAAGACAAACCCTCAAGGAACTTCATTTTAATGAAATCTCGATATTTCAGTGATTTTAGCAAATGGTTTAATAAATGATTACACCTGGGATATTGGTTAAAGCTGCACATAAAGAACTTAAGAACTGCTTTTAACCGATTGACTATTCAGTCACTATCTTTGTCCTATCTTTCTTCTGTTATTTTGTTATTAATACATGAAATTTAGAATCTAATATCGATTTTTCTCTGCCTTGTTTGTAACAATATCGCATGAGTGGACAAATTTAATGTTAAATTCACACAATCTCTTTGAGAATTGCGATGCTCTACTGTACATAAAAAGGACACCTGTATCTTGGAATGGAACAGAAAATAATAGGGAGACTTTCTTCTTGTTTGTAAGAGCTAAAATCTTGTCCCTTGTTACACAAATAACCTCTTTTTATAAAAATCCGATGCCCTTTTAGTAGGAGGGTTAGAACATTTCTAAATTCTCGTTTTAAATCAATTTCGATAATATTGGCAATTATATTGGATGTTAAATCACACAAGCCACAATTAAGGATGCTTATTGGTGGTCGTTAAAATAATTATAACTAGCAACTGAATTTTCCTCATATCATACTTTGCCGTCTTAACAAAAACGGATAAAGGAGACATTGGACGATGTAGTCCCTAATCAACAAAGTTCCAGAACCGTGCCAGGATCATCTTTGATGATAGTTTTACTCCAGCGAGTCTGTCTTAAGGTTATATAACAATAGTCACAGCAAAAATAATAGTAACATAAACAGAGACGTCTTTGGATCTAAACAACTGATTACTGGGTCAAAGCCACGACCGCTGTTTCCTTATTTCTTTCCTTTCCTTATCTACTTCCATCTCCTTTTCTTTCTTTTTCATCTTTCTTTATTCTTTCTTTCCTCTATTTGCATCTTCCTTTTCGTCATTCTATCTTCCTTTTCCTCCTTTATACAAATATTATATTATTTATTGCTTTACTCTCCTTCACCTCGTCACCAACACCTCCCTCCCTTCCTTATCATTATCATCATCAGCAGCAGCAGCAGTTGCAGTTGCAGCTTCCACCATCACCGCCACCGCTTTAAGAGCTGAAGCAGAAACTGGAACCATTCCAAAATGAAATTATTTTAATCAATCTGTATTTGGCATTTAGAGAAAATTGGTTTCTCAGGAGAAAGTTGCGTAAATGAACCGTAACACGAAATATAATTAATTGAAGAGACCTTTACATGGTCTGTGAATCAGCTAGAAATGGCAATCAAACGTTCCTTTAACCCATATATACTCCTGGTTGCGTTTTCGCAAAGCAGAACCTGCTCCTACTCGTTTGGACATGAACTCGCCGGGACATGAACTGACTGAGCATACGAAATGTTCAGTTGGTAGTAGACACCCGTAACTAACAGTTGCATACTGTCCTTCTCTTCCAGATTGTGAAAGCTTACCATAACATTTAATCTAAATACAGTGAAATCTTAAGACTTCATTTTTTTTTTTATGGGCATATAAATCTCAAATAAAATGCACAATGGAATATATATCTCCATCTCCCACATTTTGGGACGATGATGACTTATTAGACTCATTCGCACAAAAGAGCACCAGTCTGAATAGCGTGTGTGTGTGTGTGTAATATATGTATATATATATACATGAATATATGTCAACATATTAAAGAACGTCAATGAAAATGAAAGCAAAATAGATAGATAGATAGATAGATAGATAGATAGATTGATAGATAGATAGATTGATAGATGTGTGTGTGTGTGTGTGTGTGTGTGTGTGTGTGTGTGTGTGTGTGTGTGTGTGTGTGTGTGTGTGTGTTTGTGCATGCGTGTGTATAATATATGTGTGTATATACATGGATATATGTCAATATATTATAGCACACGTCAATGAAAATGAAAGCGAACTCACTGCAGGCACGTGCGCTCTCTGTTCTGCTATTTTGACAGCCAGAAAACAAGTATTTGTTATTTGATATTCATTGTATTGTTGGAAATACATTAACTGATTAGTATCTTGTTTGACACAGTTCGTTGAGATAAAATCATAGTCATTGCTTCATATGAGAATGGGAGTTGAACATAGATGAAAACTGATCCTTGATGCATATGGTACCATACCAGACATTCAGCGCGTCAATGGATAAAGGTATGTGCGAGTGTATTGATGTCATCAGAATTTAGAAACTTCGAGAGAACGTGAAATTATTTTATTTTTGGAAAAGTAAAACTCGAGGTAGATAAAGCTATAAATGATAAGGTGTAAATTTTACAATTTATATCTTCATTTTCTTCGAATTTCACCGTTCCAAAAAAGAACCATATTTACTTATTTGATATATGTATATACTTACATTCATAAGTGTTTTAAAATATTCATAAAATATAAATATACATGTAAATAAAACCCATATGGGATACGTAGTGAAGGAAGTGTGAGAAAAAGAGAACTGATAAAAAAATGTTGTACTAAAATTAACAGCGGTTAAGAGTTTCAATTAAAGACCCATAGCAT
Source organism: Octopus bimaculoides (assembly GCF_046866305.1). NCBI lineage: Eukaryota > Metazoa > Mollusca > Cephalopoda > Octopoda > Octopodidae > Octopus > Octopus bimaculoides. The sequence continues at coordinate 8,270,632 of NC_142952.1, forward strand.
TCGATGTGTTTGCTGTGTGGTAAGTAGCTTGCTTACCAACCACATGGTTCCGGGTTCATTCCCACTGCGTGACACCTTGGGCAAGTGTCTTCTACTATAGCCTCGGGCCGACCAAAGCCTTGTGAGTGGATCTGGTTGGCGGAAACTGAAAGAAGCCTGTTGTGTATATATGTGTGCCTTTGTGTCTGTGTTTATTCCTCACCACCACCGCTTGATAACCGCTGTGGGTGTGTTTACTTCCCTGAAACTTAGCTGTTCGTTAAAAGAGGTAGACCGAATAAGTACCATGCTTTAAAAAGACAAGTTCTGGGGATCGATTCATTTGATTAAAAGTTCTGGAAGGTGGTGCCCCAGCATGACCGTAATTTAATGTGTGTGTGTGTGTGTCACCATCATACGTTATCGCGCTCTTTCCGAGATAACTTTCTATCAATCATTACCAATATCTACAATCGCCTAATCGCACTAAAATATTTTATGTTCTTCCCTGCTATGAGAATTACATTACACGATCATAAAGCACAATTATTAGGTGTCTCCATTTGACTCTTCTTCTAGTTTTATATCCATTAGTTTCCGACATTCACCCATTTCAGCTATTACATTTTCGCCAACAGTGAAGAAAATCACTTTTTCTTCTCTCAATACGAAAAAATGATAAAATGATAAAACAATATATATATATATATATTTTGAAAGGAAAACGAAAAGATTACAGGGGAAACAAAATAAAGCGAAGAAATGCAGAAAATAAAAAAAATGGCGAAAATATAAAGAATCCATAAGAAATTTATTTCTGTATCTCTTTGATTTATTCAAGACAATTCTCTCCTTGCAGGTATTCCGATTGATGGAGTTTCCTTTTGTTATTGTTATAAATGAGAAAATTGAAAGATAAAATGTTTGTTTAAGCATAATGGGAGAAAATATAAATAAACAAAGCATTAAAATACATATACATAGATAGATATATACACTGATTATACATATACACGCATATATAGATTCATCCATATGTACATATATTATATTATATCATATATTATATTATATTATATTATATTATATTATGTTATATATTATATTCTCGATTCTGTTACGTCAAGTACCTGGGATAGGAAAAACTTCTTCCTCGTTATAATTCATTTGCATATTTCTTGTTCGTCTCCTCCTCCACCTTCTTCTTCCACTTCTTCTTCCCCTTCTTCTTCCTCGTCCTCTCCTTCTCCTCCTTCTCCTCCTTCTTCTTATTCTTCATGATCTTATTATTATTGTTGTTGTTCTTGTTGTTGCTGCTGCTGATGTTATTATTATTATTGCTATTGTTATTATTATTATTATTACTATTATTGTTGTTGTTGTTCTTGTTGTTATTATCATTTTCTTTCCCTTCTGTTCTGGCCGCCATGTTTGTTATTCAATACTTTTATTTTTGTAACGTATCAATTTGAGAGGAAATTTCATCTTATAAAAATTACAGTTCTTATAGAATTTAGAAAAAAGCATAATGCTATAATATAAACAAGAAAATATAATTGGCGTTTGGCGAATTATTATTGCTTAAAATAACATGACAAACCATACAAAACACATTCTTTATCCACAGATGCGTATTAAAAAGTTCTTCGTATCAATTCGAGAAATGATGAAATAAAACACAAATGTACTTAAAATAAATACGAAAAACAATACATCTTCATGTTATGGTTCTGATTCTTCATTATTTTCTTAAATTCTTTAAATCTCTTTATGATTTCTCATCTTATGCTGTAATATTTAGAAGAAGAAAAAAAACATATATTTCGAAATTTTAGTGATTTCAAACAAGCGTGTGTGTGTGTATATGTATATAGGAGAATTTGTTTCTGAAAATGCACGTAGAAATACACCCCGTCTTTCCATATATATATATATATATATATATATATATATATATATATATATATATATATATATATATATATATATATATATGCTAATATCGAACAGTGACAATGAGTGCTCAACACTGCATTGGTGGATAAGTATTCTTTATTTGTGTGTTAACAAGTCTACCAATGGTTTCATATTAAGAGGGATTTCTTTATCATTTTCAAGCCTGTCATGTAGGGAAAATTGGTTCTCGTCTCCATTTTGGATGAGAATACACGACGTTATATTTGAGAATAAATAACTATACAGATCATGGAGGTAACTTATAAGGAAATCTTAATCGTTGTCTCCTTAGCATTAACCTTGGGATTTTTGCAAGAAACTACGTTCCCAAAGGATTATCTAATTCCTTGATCATCTTATACAATAACACTCGTGCACGTCCAAATTTATGAATATAAATATACACATATGTGCATACGCACACATACACACACAAACACATACATCGGTAGATAGATAGACAGACAGACAGACAGACAGACAGACAGACAGACAGACAGACAGACAGACAGACAGACAGACATATACATATACCTGCATTATGCGTTTTGTACGTGTTTGAGTATGTGCTCATAATTGTGGGGTTTCACATATTTTGACGCCATATTTGGTCCCTGGGGGTTGTAGATTCATAACTATATGTGTACTTTAACTGTGAATTATGTGATATCTTGAATATGTGCAATGCACATATATCCATGTATCGGTGGCGATATCGTCCGAATCCACGTCGCCGCTGTTGTATCGCACGCTCGACGTACGATTTAACAGGATAATAATAATGTCCTCGCAAATCGTTCTACTCGAGATACTGATAATAACCCTCAACAATACGCAACACTCGGCTTTACACAGCTCAAGACGCCCCTACACTCTCTGCGTATGTCCATTTATATTGTGGCACAGT
>NC_142952.1:8278473-8285973 GCF_046866305.1 Octopus bimaculoides
CACTGATTTTCAAAAAGTTCAAATAGAAAGACGTGGCTTATGTTGCAGCTGCCTTGCTTCTGACAAGTGTTTGAATTCTGCACTGTTTTTATAGGGAGTTGTGGCTCAAATTAGTATGTTTTGGATAGGATTTGATTGGTAGAGGCTAGTCACATGACTGGTCCGTGTGTTAGTATCAAGTGACAATATTTGACGTCGTAAGTTAAGGCTGACACAGTTGACTGAACAAGTCCAAACAATCAATGCTCTTAATGTTTTCTGTCAAGTGCTTGTTGAGAATGAACACGTGATTAAGTTTATAACTTTTGTACGTTTCCCGCAACGTCCATGCGTTAGTGTCACGTTACAGCATATTTTGCGCCCAAAAAGAAGTCCGACACGGTTGAGTGAACATGTTTAGTTATAATTAAGGCACTCAAAATTTAATCGGTCTGGTGAGAGAGTGGACATGTGATTGCGTGTGTCCCAGGCGATGGTGTGGGGGTGAGTTGGAGACAGTTTTAAATTGTTCACTGAGCACTTTGCATTACCTTTTGGGGTCAGCAGTCAGTGAGCCATTCTTTTGGAACAGACATATACACATAAATACGCACACACACATACATATATATGTGTGTGAGAGAGAGAGAGAGTTGGGGGGAGTGGGGGAGAGAGACTGTGCGTGTGTGTGCACATATATATATGTAAAGACCCCCCCCCCCTTCGGTCATGAATGACCATGGGGTTGCGCCAGAAAGTTACCCTCCGAGGCACAAGTCTGGACAAGGTTATTTATGGAAAACCAACAGTCACCCATACATACCACTGATGTTATTCAAGAGAAAAGCAAGGCCGATACAGCTTCGCACCAGTGACGTCGAAACTCATTTCTACAGCTGAGTGAACTGGACCAACGTGAAACAAAATGTCTTTGCTCAACAACTCAACACACAGCCCGGTCCGTGAATCGAACTCACTACTTCCTGATTATGAACCCGACGTTCTAATCGCTAGGCCACATATAATCAATGTACATTTGAGGAAAAGCTTCCGCAGGTAAAAATTACAATTATGATTAGAATTTGGAAGAAAAACATACCAGAAACAATAGCTTTTAATAACTGGTTTTTGTCGAATTACAATTGAATTAATATTGAATTAATATTGTTTTAGTCTTTGTTTTGTTTTATTTTTTATATGAAATTAACGCCAGCATTAGATATATGAATGAAACTAACTCCCCACAGATTAATTATTTTTCTACAACTGTGTTGCTATTTCATTGTCTCCACAAGTACTAATTCCACTTTATGATAAATAATGTCGCTTTTTGAAAACTTGTTATCACACCAGAACATAAACGAACATTAAAATTAATTGAATAACGAATAACTGGTTTGAGAACAAATCAATGTCTTTATATGGTATGTGGCCATTTAAGATTATTAAAATATCTAAAGAAAAAAAACGTAAAAGAAAAATAGTGTAAAACTTTATCTTTAAACAGTTTTAAGCAGTTTTAAATGAACGATTTAGAAACGGTGGAAGCGGAATGCACCTCAACTGAGGAGCAATAAAATTGGTTTGGCTAAAATAATTACCATTTTGAATTTTATAGGACGGAACAAGCAAGTATTCGCTTCAATAGCTATTATATTTTGTCGATCTTATGCTATAAATGACTACACAGAAAAGCTGAAGAAGGAGGATGGAAGAAAATTTCCAGGTTAAATTTTCTTTTTAACTGATTTTATTCACAGTTCAATCGTACGCAGAGTTAATGTTAAGGATTGTCTTCGAGTATAGCCCTTAACCGATTAATGTCTTGTGTGTGAATTTGGTAGGCAGGGACTTTGTGGAAGCTCGTCATGTGTGTGTGCGTGTATGGATGTATTATGAATGTACGTGTATATGTATGTATAGTTGTCACGAGGTTTCATCAATAAGTATCCGGATTGTTGCGATAGTAACGAAGCTATAACACACAGAGTAAAGCCGCTTGGCACAGATTGACCTTGCACTCTGCTGTACATGTGCACTACATTTTAACGTTCTAGCTCATTTCCGCTGTTTGCAGCAATGCTTGGAAAGAAGGTGTGTATCGTTTGACCGCCTAATTTAGCAGTTTGGTAAAAGGGGAAGAGAATAATTACCAGACTTTAAAAAAAAACACAGATATAAGTACAGAGGACGATTTATTCGCCTAAAACCCTACAAGGCGGTGCTCCAGCAAGTCACCAACCCAATGGCTGAAACATCTAAAAGAAAAAAGCCTTCTTTAATTCATAAATTGTTATATATTCATTAACTGGAGAGTCAGAGAATCACTAGTTTTCTCAGATCTAGTTGTTTACTTCATATAAAAGGTGAAGTGGATTTCTGTGGGATTAGAACCCATGCTAGAAATGAGACAGAATACTGTGAGTTGTTTAGTTTTGCCTTCTACACTCGCTCCTAAACGCGCCATTTTGATCAATAGTAGTAAAAATATTTTAATTCCTGCCAGAAATTCTATTTACGAAAACTTTAGACTGAAAGTTAAATTGATATGAGGAGTCTTGTGCAGCAAGTATATATACATATGTACATTATATACATATATACAAAATGGCGGTGCCCCAGCATGGCCACAGCTCATGAGCTGAAACTGGATAAAATGAAAAAAAATGAAAATTATATATACCTATACACATTATACATTGTATATATATATATATATATATATATATATATATATATATATAAACATATACATGTATACTTGTGCATATATCTATATACATTCCTACATACATATATATGTGTTTTATTTGTGTGTATGCATATACACAATACATAATAATGTATATACGTATGTACGTATTGCATGCATATATATATATACATATATATACATCTATGTGCGTGTGTGTGTGTGTGTGTGTGTGTGTGTGTACGTCTGCATGTACGTATGTATTAACCAAAACTATTTTTACCTATTTTCATATTTAACTGTCGAAAAAATAACACGGAATTTTTGACTAATAAACAACTAGTAAACAATTCATTAAAATTTAAAGCAATTGTCATTTTATGAAGCCTTGTAATTCCAAATATAAACAATATCGTTTTTTTTTTCTTTTAATCCAGCAAGATTAATCAAAAATATATTTAAACATATATTTGTTTATTTTCGTTTCAATAATCAGCATTTTTGCTGTGTTTTAAAGCAAACAGCATCATATCATTCACAGCCTATCAATCAAGCCATTTTCGGAGGAATTTTCATGGAGATATTAAAACGGGGCTTTATAATTTGATATATTGTTTTTTAATGATTAGGTTGTTGTGTTCGTCGTCGTCGTCATTGTGGTAGCAGCTGGTGGTGGTGGCGGTGGTTTGTGATGGTGGTGGTGGTGGTGGTGGTGGTGGTGGTGGTGGTGGTGGTGGTGGATGCTGTGATGACAGCAGCTAGTGATGGTGGCGATACTGGCGAAGCTGGCGGCGGCGGCGGCGGCAGTGATGGTGATGGTGGTGCCGGTAATGGTGGTAATGGTGGTGCTGGCTGTGGTGGTGCTGGTAGTGGTGGCGACGGCGGCGGCGATGATGATGATGATGATGATGATAGTGATGCTGGTGGTGGAGGCTTGGTGGTAACAATACCGGAATATTGCTGGTATAACTGATAGTGATGTTGTTGTAGTTGTAGTTCTTATTAATAATGATGGAGGTGTTGAAGGTGCAGCCGCCGATGGTAGCGGTGACGATGTCGATATGCTCGTCGTGTAATTTGATGTTGTAGCATCACTGTTGTTGCTGTTGTTTGCGGCGGTGTCGTTATTTTTGGTGTTACAATCGTTGCTGTTGGAATTGTAATTGGTAGGACTATCTTTAATTACCGTTCTTCTTCTTATTATTATCATCATCATCATCATCATCATCATCATCATTATTATTATTACTGTTGTTGTTGTTGTTCTTGTTGTTCTTGTTAGCGGTTGAAGGATTTATTGTTGTTGTCTGTCCACAGAAAATAATTTCAGAATCATATTTGATATTTGTTTTATTTTGTTTTTGTTTGCTTTTATTTTTATTACCAACGGATTTCAACATTTATTTATTTATTTATTTATTTATTTGTTTATTTATTTATTCCTCTAAATAAATGATAACTAATAGATAAATAAATAAATAAATAAATAAATAAAAACTTATAAATGGATGACTAATCAATGATGACTAATAAATGTATGCCTTACTTTCTAATACAAGTCAACATTTCCGTACAAAATTGATGATTGTCTTCACTTCCAATGCAATATTTAATTATCAGCTAATATTTAATTTTGCAGACAACTGGAGACGATATTCTGAGAATGATTTTGCAATCTGTTGATGAGAATTGCTGCTGATTCTCTTCGATGTTTATCTTCTGCCCTCTTTCACATAATGCCAAACACAATTTGTGCAATGAGAGCAAGAAAAAAATCTCAAACGCTGTGTTTATTGAACGTTGTGTTTATTGAACGTTGTGTTTATTGATGTTGCTGGAGCCCAGGTCAAGTGTCCTGATAAAACAGACCTGCAGTCAAAGTTATAAGGTTATTCCATTCGTGGACATCTCATCTTTAGCAGAACATGTAAGACTACGTTGTCTAATCCAGGGGGTTTCAAACTGTGGTCCGCGGACCACAGGGGGTCCGCAAGGACAAGACAGGGGGTCCGTAGACAGCAAATACTTTTTATGGGCAATTTGACTTTATATATGTTTTCTAATCGAAATCTTTTAATTGACAATAAACCTATTTGTTAAATACTGTTAAATAAATAAATGCAAAAATATATGTTATTTTAAGCAAATATTTATGTATAAATTTCATAAGCGTTTATAAGGGGGTCCCTAAGGTAAAGCCTGAAATATAAAGGGGTCCGCAAGTCCGATCAACAGAACAGCCTGCTCGTGACCACGATCCTATGACCGCTGCCCTAACCACTCGGCCATTGCGCCTCCACGGGAGTAGTAGTAACTAAATTGTAACTGTATACTCCCTTCGCAAAAAAAAAGCCCCTGGAACCCCGAACTAGAGCCTAATCACTGGACGTAGTTCGAAGGTCTTGCTCAAGAAAAAAACTGTTTCCCAGATCTTAAAATGATTTTATTCATTCATATGAACACAATATAAAGCATTGAATTATATAACTTCTACAGTCATTGAATAACATTATTGATTTCGGTATATTTATTGATTTATGTATGTCTTTTTACGATGCATTCCTGCAGTGGAGAGCTGTTGTTATTTTTACTATTCTTCTTGTTTTCGTTGTTTTTGTTAATGTTTTGTGGTCTGATTATTATTATTTTTTTTTTTTTTTTTGGTTTTTGTGGGTTGTTTTTGTAGTCGTTTTCGTTGGATTTTGTTGTTATTGATTTTTGTTGCTGCTGGGCTTTTTTGTTACATCTGCTGTTGTTGTTGTTGTTGTTGTTGTTGTTGTTGTTGTTGTTGTTGTTGTTGTTGTTGCGGTCTTTCTTGTCACATGTTGTTGTTGTTGCAGCTGTTTTTATTGCTTTTGTTGTTATTGTTCGTCGTTGCCGATGTGGTCTATGTTGCTGTTTCTTCTTGATTTTTTTTTGTTTTGTTTTGTTTTGTTTTGTTTATTAATGTTGCTATTGCTATTTTATTTTCTTGCATCTGTAACTGCTTCTGTACCTGTGGCCATCACGATGATGATGGTGGTGGTAGTGGCGGTAGTGGTGATGACGCTGATGACGATGAAGAATGCGGTGGTGGTGGTGGTTGTGGTGGTGATGGTGGTGGTGGTGGTGGTGGTGGTGGTGGTGATGATGACGACAACGATCTTTACGATAGTGCACTCTCCGACGTAATGTCATCAAGCAGGACATGATTCCAGCGACCCCGTACAAACATGAACGACAACAGTAGTAGTAGTAGTAGTAGTAGTAGTAGTAGTAGTAGTAGTAGTAGTAGTAGTAGTTCTTGTTGTTGTTGTTGTTGTAGCAGAAGCAGCAACAGCAGAAGCAGCAACGGCAGAAGCAGCAACGGCAGAAGCAGCAACGGCAGCACCTGTAACAACAGCAATGCTCGTTGTAGTACTACTACAACTACAAGTAGGAGGAGGAGGGGAGGGGAGGGGAGGGGAGGGGAGGGGAGGGGGAGAGGGAGCAAGAGCAGGAGGAACGGGAAGAAGAGGAAAAAGAGGAGGAGAAGCAGAATGAGAGGCAGCAGCAACCACTGCAGCGTCAGTAATAGCAGCAATAGCAGCAGTAACAGTGGCAGCAGCAGCAGCAGCAGCAGTAGTAGTAGTAGTAGTAGTAGTAGTAGTAGTATGATTTTCAAAGACTTCACATTCTTTTTTCTCTAGCTTCATTTAGTGATTATTTTAATTAAAAATTTTCTTAATGTTTTTTTCTTATATATTTTTGTTTTATTTCTTTATTTTGTTCGTCGTTGACTTGTTTGTTTGTTTTGTTTTTTTTATTCATGAACGAAGAAATTTTCAAGTAAAATGTTCAGTAAAGGATTTTGACCATAAAACCCCTGTTTCCATCACTGGAAATTTCAGTTGTGTTGGTGTTGAGGGGAAAGGATATTAATATTGAATCAGGGGGGGAAAAATGAAGTGGGGGGGGGGAATAAAAATAAAAAATAAATTAAAATGGCAATAAAAATAACATAAAAATCAATAAATAACATAAAACTAAAATAAAAACGAAATAAACATTTGTTAATAAAGGAGAGAAAAATCTATTGACGTCTGAAAAGGAAAAAATATACGGAGGAGTAAACCACATCATTCGCCATTATATTTATTAAATTTCTTTATTTTTCTTTGTGCTGTTTGCTCTCTATTCATCTGTTAATGGCTTCCTTTCTATCTGTCATTGACATTTATATCACGCGCGCGCGCGTACGCACACACACATACACATGTACATGTACCCGTACATACACCCTCACTATCTTTTGCCACCTAGTCACCCCATCGCTCTCACCCTGTTCGTTTATTTTATTGTACAGAAGAGAATGGATTTACTCTCAACAGGTGAAACTGAACCCACAATATACTTCACCCTTTCTATCACCCCTCTCTCTCTCTCACCTTTCTTTCCCTTTCTCGAGCTCTCTTCCTCTTTTCTCTCACTTTCTCTGCGTGCATATGCGCGCAGGTACGGGCATGCGTGTGCGTACGTGAATATGTACGAGCATGTGTGCATGTGTGTTTTCTCTCCTTTTTTTTTTCCTTTTAACTCTCTATCTATCTATTTCGCTCTCTCTCTCTCTCTCTCCTTTTTTTTCCTTTTAACTCTCTATCTATCTATTTCACTCTCTCTCTCTCTCCTTTTTTTCCTTTTAACTCTCTATCTATCTATTTCACTCTCTCTCTCTCTCTCCTTTTTTTTCCTTTTAACTCTCTATCTATCTATTTCACTCTCTCTCTCTCTCCTTTTTTTCCTTTTAACTCTCTATCTATCTATTTCACTCTCTCTCTCTCCTTTTTTTTTCCTTTTAACTCTCTATCTAT
>NC_142952.1:8290973-8305973 GCF_046866305.1 Octopus bimaculoides
ACATTATAATAACTGATAAATAAATTGAATTATAATTTCAGATTTAAATAAATTTCAATGATAATGGTGTCTATTTACTTCTGTCATGTGTGTATGTGAGTGTGTGTGTGTGTGTGTGTGTATCTGTGTATATGTATTATGTATATATAATTAATATGCATCGGTCTGTGCGTGTATGTACGTGTGTGAGCGAGTGTGTGCATGTAATATATATATATACATATATATATATATATATATATATATATATATATATATATATATATATATATATATATATATATATATATATACATACATACATATATATATATACATATATATATATATATAGATATATATATATATATATATATATATATATATATATATATATATATATATATATATATATATATATATATATATATATATATATAAATGAATGACATTGAGTATAATACTTCTAAAAGCGTGTCAATTCTGAGCTTGTAATTGCACAGATTAGTTTTGAAGACTGCATAGTTTTTGGTGGGAAGGGTTTGTTGTTCAGCTTATTTTTTTCCTTCATTAATATTTATGATGTTGTAGTTCCACCTATTCCTCCCTAATATTTCTTTTGCTGTTCTTAATGTCGTCCCCGTTTTTCCTACCTTGTTTTGACAGCATTTATGAGTGAGTAGCAGGCTCATGCTATTAGAATGCCGTGCACTTATCGGTTTTTACAGAACATTAGAACATTCCTACACACCACGTAGCAATTCTATTTAAGCTTCACATACATTGTATATTAATTCTTTTTCTACTCCTCCTCCTCCTCCTCCTCATCCTTCTATACCTTCTTCTTGGGGTCGATGTAATCGAATCATCCCCTCTCCCGAAATTGCTGGTCTTGTGCCAAAATTTGAAATCAATATCATCATCATCATCATCATCATCATCATCATTATTATTATTATTATTATTATTGTTGTTGTTACTATAACTGCCGTTATTGTTGTTGCTTTGATGTTGCTGTAGCTGTTGTTTTTGTTGTTGTCGCTGTTGTTGTTGTTGTTGTTGTCGTCATTGCTGTTGTTGTTGTTGTTGTTGTTGTTGTTGTTGTTGTTGTTGTTGTTGCTGCTGCTGCTGTTGTTGTTGTTGTTGATATCGTCGTCGTCGTTGTCGTCTTCTTTCAACAAGTGCAGACGTGTTATTTCAACTCTCGGTTTTGGCTTTTGGATTACAATCTTTTCCAACGTTTTTTTTTTCTCCTTTTTGTCTGAAATTGGATATTACTTTACTTGTTTGTATCATATAAATACATTTTACATAGTAAGTCTCTTTTATTTTATTTATTTGACTTTCCAAAACAAACTTTCTTTTATATTTTAAACTTGCTTTTATTTGACTTCTTTCGTAATGGCGTCCAATGGAGAAGACACCTCCCACAGCAAGACAAAAAAGGCAATTCTGCTTTTGTGAAACAATAATACTAACAAGACTGCTTTGCAATTGTTCGTACAAATTTTAGAAGTAGAATATTTGACATTGTTAGAAATAAATATCGCTTTTGTTGATTCCGAGACCTTGCTTGGAGACAACCAAAATAATAGCAAAAATAACTCTGGCATTTGCACAAAGCACAATGTAGTTGACAGCAAGAAGTCCATACATGAAATTAGTTTTTCCTTGGTCACCTCCAATGTAAAACTTTTGACATGTACAATAAACAGTCTGAAACAGACCAGTTGCAGAATTGTGTTAAAGAAAAACTACATATCCGTACATGAAAATTACGTTCAGAATCGATCACGGAGAAAACTGAAGTACTACACCCAACCTAAAATGAGGTAATTAAAGGAGACGCTAGCAGATGTCTGATGTAAGTCTTATACCTAGAGAAAGGCAAATGACGAAGACCTGTCATCTTGAGCTTCAAAGCTGAAGACGAAGCTCGCCAACAAGCAAAAGTTGTGTGCGAAACACTGACCTGAAGTTTGTGCCGCAGTATATGTTTCATTGGTTCAACGATATTTCGACAGCAGGCTGTCGAGTTCAAAATGAAAAGTGATACATAGAAATTCAAAATTGAATTTCCATGTATCACTTTTCATTTTGAACTCGACGACGAAAGACTAGCTGTCGAAATATCGTTCAACCAATAAAGCATCTATTGCAAATCGCATCGAGCTCTTCGTATTGTCTATTAATATTATTATCATTATCATTATCATTATTATTATTATTATTATTATTATTATTATTATTATTATTATTATTGAGTGAGAGAGTAGGGCATGCCATCAAAGTGAAACTGGAGTATAAAGGTAGGAAACCCAATATAACCATCATGACTACCTGTCTCATAAAGCACACGCATCACAGTCATATGTGCGCGACATAGTGATCTCTCACATCACGATAAACAGCACATGACTTTGCAGGTGGAGCTCAGTTAAAATGTTCTTCGGGTCAAGTAGCCTATCCGCTCAAAAAGCTACGTGAATAAGGTTTGTTGAAGGATGATAAACAAAACAGCCATGTTTCTAGGGGCGAATTATTAAAATCCCGGAGAATTCCTCTGAACAAATGGCTATGATGCACCCCAACTACTCCTGCTCGTGATCAGAAATGTACATATTGTCAGCCACTAAGAGACATGCTCAACTGGTTATGGCCAAGCAACTGACAAGGAAATCTGGGGTACAGAATTTTGTGGAGCAGAATTTTTACTGTAGCCCATCTTTTATACCAAAACGAAATATGTACATAACACTTCCAATCAGCTAAGATCAGAAGCTACTGCTTGGTATTGTATCATCATCACCATTATTATTATTATTATTATTATTATTATTATTATTATTATTATTATTATTATTATTATCATCATCATCATCATCATCATCATTATTATTATTATTATTATCATTATCATCATCATCATCATTATCATAATCATCATCATCATTATTATTATTATTGTTATACACTCAACAGATTAGATCGTTGGAAAAGAAAAGAATCCTAACATCAGGCTACAACAGGTAACCTTAGATGCCAAGAACCCCTCCTAAGTATTCTAGCTGTCCCTAATAACAATGTTTTCTGCAGCTGTACTAAACTGGGTTTTATACCGATATTCTCTATCCATCTGTTCAGATCTTTAGGGATAGTTCCCAATGCACCTATAACTACTTGGATACATTTTACCCGCACTTTCCATTATTATTATTATTATTATTATTATTATTATTATTATTATTATTATTATTATTATCATCATCATCATCATCATCGTTATAATCGTTGTTGTTGTTATTGTTATCATCATCATCATCACTTTGTATTCAAATATTCCTGATATTTCGATGTTCAAATAAATTTTTTCTTTCCTTTCACTAAATTCTATCCATGTTTTAGCTAGAACTATCATCGTTTGCCATTTATTTACTGTTTCCTGCAATCGTATTTTTCTTTTTCTTTTCGGCACCTGTTATGTTTTTATATCTTTCATTTTTGCTGATGTTGCTTTCGTTGCGGCGATGGTGGGGGGGGGGGTCGGCGGCGGCGGCGGTGGTGGCGGCGGTGAAAGTCTTTATCTAGAATCGCATTTCTAAGTATTTCTAGCGTTGATTGAAGTACACGAGCATTTTGTTTTTGTTTTGCTTTGCTTTGTTCGTTGTTGTTCTTAGATTCGTTGTTATAGTATAGTTATTCTTGATGTGTTGCTAAGATTGATGATAGTGAGGCGGAGAAAACGAAAAAAAAAAATAGCAGTCAAATCTTTCTGAAATCAGTTCATACCTCCTTGAAAAAACTCGTGAGATTTATAAACTGATAGTTTTAATTATATAATGTTAGGAAAAAAACAAAGCCGACACAGTGATAGTTGGCACAACTCTAATCAAGATTGACCTCCTACAACAACAATATAGCGAACCTACAACAACAACAGCGACAGATCCCACATATTTTGACACTGAATATTCAAGTTTTTAGATCAACCGCATTTTAGACATGTCACGTCAGCATAGCTTTTCTTTAATTGGTCAAGTATGCGCAGAATTTTTGATATGGCTTTAATCAGTCAGAATCTAGGGTAATTTCGAACGTAATTTTTGACATCATTACAATATCCACGCAACCACGCTTCTAGTCGCTGTCCAGCGTCTTTCCATAATGGATGTCCTCATGTCTAACCTTGACGAAAATTTATTGCTACACCACAAGAACATCAATAACGCCCCCGCTGCTATTGTTGTATCGTTATGTTGTTGTTGTTGTTGTTGTTGCTGCTGCTGTTTTGTTGTTGTTGTTGTTGTTGTTGTTGTTGTTTTTGTTGTTGTTGTTGTTGTTGTTGTTGTTAAGCTACAGATCAGCTTTGATCAAGGAGATGAATTATAAGATCATATCGGCTTTCTTTTTGTTGTTCTTGTTGTTGTTGCTGCTACTGTTGTTTTGTTTCGTTTTGTTTTGCTTGGCTTTGTTTTTTTTTCAGACAAAATATAATCAAAACTGTCATTTTTATAAAACTTCCAGTTTTACAGGAGGGATGCATCTGACTTCAGGAAGATTTGACTGCTATTTCTTCGTTATCTCTTCTTCCTCCTCGTCCTCACCATCATCATCATCAGCCCTACCATCACAACAAGAACAAGAACAACAACTACAACAATAACAAAAACAACAACTAGTCTAAGTAACAAAACAAAACAAAAAGTTGTGTTCTTCAATCAACTTTAAAAATACTTAGAAATCTGATTCTAGATAAAATTGAGTTCATCATCATCATGACCATCATCACCATCGCACCAACAACAACAAAAGCAACAACATTGGCTAAAAATACATGTTTTTGTAATCGTTTTATAGAATTTTTCACTTACTGAGCAATTATTTTATCCATTCATTTTAATTTGATTAATAGTTTTAGACAAAATTACTTCGTTCTATGTTTCAATCTGTAACTCTTCTATCTTCAGCACATCTGGTTTACACCCAATAAATAAATGATGACGTTATTGGTTTATTGGTTTTTATTCTCGGTAGAACATCAACATGCAGAATTCTATTGCCTTTTAATATATAGAATCTCAAGGCTGCGAGCTGGCAGAAACGTTAGTACGCCGGACGAAATCTTTAGTGGTATTTCGTCTGTCTTTATGTTCTGAGTTCAAATTCCGCCGAGGCCGACTTTCATCTTTTCGGGATCGATAAATTAAGTACCAGTTGTATACTGGATCTAATTGACTGGCCAATTCCGTCTTTAATGTTTCGAACAGATCAGTATGTTTTTTTTTTTCTTCCGCAAAAACGTGGAACGCTTTCCTTCGTACGTTTGACAATCTATTCTTTATTTCAGAATATGCTGGAATAAGTCGGCCATTTAAATTATTCCCATTCTTTCCTACTGTCTGGAATTTATAGGTCAAATTTCTTCACGGACGTATCTTCTGGTTAAATACATGTTTGGAAACCATATAGCTTAGGAAGATTAATTCCTATTAATGAAATACATTCTTCTTTTCGTTAATAGCCATTGCATGGAAACTGAGTCTTTGTAAAATTGCCTTTACTTTCTGTTCTAGACCACTAGTGGTGCAGCCAGCAAGATAAATATCATCCTAATAAATTACTTTACAGTTGACATCTAATATTTTCTTTGGTACGTTGAAATATGGCGCTTGCTTATTCACACCCTATTGCAGACGTATCCAACGTAATAATCCAAGATGAGTGATCTCACAAAGTTTACAAAATGGTTCATAATTATCAGCTTATGTAATTCCGTCGCAATATTTGATCTAGCATAAGAGTTAGAACATATATTTGTTTTAGCTATCGTCTTGCTGTTTGCCACCAAACATGTAAATCACTATCGAGGTTGGACACGACAGACAACAATAAAGCCCACTTACATCTTCCCGGTCCGGCTTTTTTCATTAAGGCATTGTTGAGCATTTCCTCTAGTTTCACAACAAGTGGATGTGTGTATACACGTACATACATTTATTTATTTGTGCTTCAATTAAATGCAAACATAATAGATCAGAGATAGTGATTTGGGACAGTGAAGAGACAGTGTACAGTTGTGTAAAACAGCTGCCCAGCAGGTTTTAACATAGATATCAGGACTGAACAGTGAAAAAGAAAACACCTACGCTGAACTATTGAGAAATTTGCATTTACTCTACTCGGATTACGAGTTCGGGTTTGTACCTATAATTATTGGGGCACTGGGATATGTGATAAGCTGCCTAAGCGCCACTGGCGAGAAATTAGGTTTCTTATAACCAGAAATGAGAAAGCTGATACGAAGACTACAGATTGAAGCCATCACTGGGACTGTAAAAATTTGTAAAACTTCCCAGAACTTTACCATTTGAGTACATGTCCGCATGTCTAGACATGTAACTATATGCACTAGAATACATAAAACAAAACATACAAATCTGCACATACACCGACACTAAATACTGCACATGTACATATATACATGCCAAAATACCCTGTTGATGTTGATGAAATTCCAATGGAGCCTTAGATCTAGGTTAGAAACCAATTCATTCTCTCTTGTCAAGAAATATTGAAATAAAACTGAATAATGACATACATACAAAGATTAAGCTAACTGTAGGTCGCTACTCCGATTCTCTTTTTTTGATCTCAGTATTGAGTACTTCCATTAAATGTATTTCACAGTACTGCAATACTAACATCTATTATATATACACATGTGTGCATAAGAGAGGGAGAATATCTATACTTGAGTGGTGTATCTGTTAGTTTCTTTATGTGTATATGATTCGAGTATGTATGTGACTGTATACCTTTTGCCAATATATATATATATGTGTGTGTGTGTGTGTGTGTGTGTGTGTGTGTGTGTGTGTGTGTGTGTGTGTTTATATGCATATTTATATATATATAAATATATATATAGATAGATACATATATATATATGCACATATATATATGCATATATACATGCATATATACATGCATACATGCACACACACACATATACATATATATATATGTCCTGTACCCAGATATGCACCTATACATACAGGTGGATGTCGGTATGCACATACCTGTACGTATATATGCATATACTCATTTACTATTTGTTTTTATATATATATATATATATATATATATATATATATATATATCAGTGAAGGACTTAGACATCGACGAGGGAGCTTAAAAATTGTAATTGACAACTGAAGTCCATCAAGGCATGTATTTTGTATCGAGTTACAGAGCCTCCCTTGTTACTCTCACTGTCAGAAATACAGCGAAACATTTATTGTCTCATCGAAAACCTGTATCTTATTCTAACAATGCTATTGTTCACAAAATGCGATAATAAATAAATAAATAAATAAATAAATAGGCATGAGAAAGTTTCGTTGCTTCGCAATACTAAGATAAAGTATTATCAAGAGATGAGTTATACTGTACTGCCTTGTGATACGGAGATGAAATGATAAGAATGAAATCTGGGAGAAAGTACATAATCACGTCGTAAAATTTTCTTACGATATATTTTCTTTATTGGTTTCTTTTGTTATGGCCATGGCCAAGCTGAATTTAGTCGATCGTGTCTACCGCTTTCTAATTTCGGTTCTGATGCTCATTTTACCGATTTCTATGTATCGACTCGATTAGTCGCGTTCTAGACTTTGAGAAACGCATTCTACACACCGGTTTAAATGTGTAGTTGTGGACGCAGTCACAGACAACGTGCAGTTGTGACTCAGTTAGAGTCACAAAAATGCATACATACTTATATACAAATACACACACACATCTGTGTGTGTGTGTGTGTAAGTATATATATATATATATATATATATATATCTGACAGAGAAAGTATTCTCACACGCACAATTGTACGTTGGCTGTCCCCATGGTCTTTCTATTTGTGCACCCGAGGGAAAGACGAAGAATGTTGTCTACCAAGAGGCACACCAATGATAACAACGGCAACTTCAACTGCTCCAATTTCAACTCCGCAATTTTTTCATCGTCCTGCCAGCCCACGTAAGTCCAGTTTTGCTTTGCTCTTCTAACTAACTCACCATGACATTCTTTTTTTTTCTACCAAGATCCGTCGCCCAAACACCACTTCGTATCCACTTTTTCCTCTTTTTTATGTTTTCGTTTATCTCTTCGCGTCGTTCTCTGACCGGGTGAAACCGAGCTTAGCTGCTAGCATATATATATATATATATATATATACGTAAATGTCGACAATGAGAATGAGTGCTCAACTCCGCACTGAAGGATAAAGAGTCTTTATTTGTGTATTAACGCTACCATTGGTTTCATGTTAAGAAACTTTCAAGCCAATCACATGGATAAATTGTTAAGATATTTTCTTAACATTAAACCAATAGTAACCTTAATACACAAATAAAGTGTCTGTGTGTGTGTGTGTGTGTGTGTGTGTGTGTGTGTGTGTGTTACACATTTATATGTTCGTAGCTAGAGTGATATAAATTCTTTGTGCAAATTCTGATATATTCCGTGAATCACTATATACGTGTATCATATCAAAATAAAAGAAAAACTAAAGACGAAAGATAATATCAGAACATCATCTGAACTCAGATTACAAGGAAACGAAATATGATTTAAGATATCCGTAATTTTGTACTTCTGTAAACTAGTTACAAAGAAAAATTTTCTTCATGAAGACATAAAACTGTACATCAGAAAGACAATAATTGTATCAAAAGAGAGCATGATTGGAAACCTAATTAGAAAACTGAACGCCTACAAAGGTTTCATTATTGAAAATATTACAGTTTTATAGAAAAATAAACATACTTTTTTTCTAATTTTCAGATGGTATTATTTGATTTATTGTTTTACATTTGCCTTCTGTCATCATTTTTTATGTTTATTTATTGTTTTTTTTTTCTCCTTATTTCTTTTTCTTGGTTATTATTGTTTGCTTCTTATTTTTGTATTTTCTGTTTAAAGCGTTTTTTTTTTGTCTTTTTTGGCGGGGTTTTTGTTGTATTTGTATTTTAGCTTTACTGTAATTATTGCAAATATGATAAAAAAAAATTGTCATCACTATATCAGCAATCTCTAAAACGAATTGTAGTATCATAGATTATAATTGAATAAGAATACAAGAATACACGAATTGGAGAAATTTTTAGAAAAGAAAAAACAAAATTCAAAAATACAAACAGAAACTAAAACCTCAAATGCAGTGACGTAAGAAAGTTCCAGCATTTTAGCCCAATGTAAAATTAAAAACACAAAAAAAAATGGTGTCCAAATCTCGTTTGTTCACGTTATTTAAGAATAGCTATACAGAGAATGGCGACCATATTTTTTATTCTAATTTCTTTTGATCTATTTATCGTAATTCTCATTTCCTCTTTTTATCACTTAATCTGCTTCTCGTTTTCTTTCTTCTTTTCTTTCTTTGTTTTTTTTCCACTTTCTTTTTCTTCTCCTACATCAGTTTTGCACTTTTCGTATGTTTTTTTTTTCTCTTTGCATTCTTCCTATACAACGCAGCGTATTTCTGCCTTCACATTTTCGTTTTAGCTTTTTTTCTCTCTTTCTTTCTTCTCTCTTCCCGCATCTTCGTCTCCAATCCCACCATTTATGTTTTTCATAGCATTTTTCTTTCTCTTCACTATCTTTTCACTCGTCTTCTTTTCTTTCCTTTTCTTCGTCGTCTTCTTTAAACTATATCCTACGTATTCGTCTTTCATACATATATCAAACTAAACACATACTATTAAAAAAAAAAAAGACAATTAAGCAAGTAATTGAAAAAAGAGAAAGTATCTAAAAAAAAAACCTACAGAAACACAAGAGCATTATTTAGCAGCTTGCTAAATATATGTTAAGCAATACTACTGACTTTCAGCTTTCAGAAAAGTCTGGATTTTAACACGTTATTTCTGTTTTACCCTCCAAAAGCCAACATGCCATATCACTGATTCGCGTGTAGTTAGTGACTTATCCAACCTGCGGCCAACAGACATATTTATTTCAGTCACGGAATCCATTCATACTGGAACAAGACCTTAAAGGATTTAGTTGGACAAATCAACCCCAGTACGTTTTTTTTTTTTTTTGGACTTGACATATTCTGCCAGTTATTTGTCCTTTTATAGCTAAGTAGAATTACTTAGATAGGTAGATAGATAGATAGATAGATAGATAGATAGATATTTCGTCTGCCGCTACGTTCTGAGTTCAAATTCCGCCGAGGTCGACTTTGCCTTTCATCCTTTCGGGGTCGATTAAATAAGTGCCAGTTACGCACTGGGGTCGATAAAAACCACTTAATCCGTTTGTCTTTCCTTGTTTGTCCCCTCTGTGTGTAGCCCCTTGTGGGCAGTAACGAAATAAGATAGATAGATAGATAGATAGATAGATAGATAGATAGATAGATAGATAATAGATAGATAGATAGATAGATGCATACATACATACATACATACATACATACATACATACATACATACATCAGACACATGAATGCATATATCAAGAGGAACTTTTATTTATGCACACTGGCATTGATGCGCCGTACCTGAACTTTGGATTTTTCTAACGTCGCTTTGACCACAGAGTAGATTAAAGATGGAAGATTTTAAAGGTATAAATGAATAAAATAAATAAAGACACACAGAAGCTGAGTGCGTCTTCTGAAAGTCAGTTAAAGACACTTAAAGCTGAACACAGATTTTGAAAGAGAACCATCGATATTTTTGTTTAAAGGTCAGCGAAACCTTTATTTTTAATGTTTCTCTCTCAAGAAAGGGAAATTATAAAAGAACATGCAAGAAGGAAAATTAGCATTGAGCTGCAGGTGTGTGTGCGTGTGTGTGTATACATGTGTGTGTATATGTATGTATGTATGGATGGATGTATGTATGTATGTATGTATGTATGAATGAATGAAGGAATGAATGTATGTATGTATGTATGTATGTATGTATGTATATACACACATATATGTAAATGTGTATAAACACATACACACATGAATATATATATATATATATATATATATATATATATATATACATGTATACAGACCTACACATATATATATTTATACATAGATCTATATATACGTTTGTATATATATATATATATATGTGTATGTGTGTGTGTGTGTGTGTGTGTGTGTGTGTGTATTCATATATATGGACATGCATTTATGCATACATATATGAATATACATATATAACTTATATATATGTATGTGTGTGTATATATATATATACATAATATATGTATGTGTATATATATATACATATATGTATGTATATATATATATATATATATATATATATATATATATATATATATATATATATATATATATATATATACATACATATATGTATACATATATATATATATATATATATATATATATATACATGCATATATATACATATATACATATATATATTTACATGCATATATGTAAATATATATACATGTATATATATGTACATGCCTGTGAGTGTGTGTCTGTGTGTGTGTGTGTGTGTGCGTGCGTGTGTGTGTGTGTGTGTGTGTGTGTGTGTGTGTGTGTGTGTGTGTGTGCGCGTGTGTGTGTTCATATAAAGAGAGGAAAAGAAAGAGACAGGGAAGAATAAGGGCTACGAACAAGAAGGCTGATGCAGAACGAATTAACAGGAAGCTATCTTTAGAACGGCAAAGAAAAGATCCTGTAAAAATTGCAGTAAATTTCGCTGTTTCTATTTATCGATTGCTATCCAATCGCTTTGATGTTGCGCGAGTTGAACATAGAAGAGTCAATCAGTAGGAACTGAAAGAAACGTTTAAATATTTTCACTTTTTTTTCTTACATTTTATTTTCTTTTATTTATTTTTTTTCTCGCCAGAAACACAAAAGGTTTTGAGGGGTTATATTGAGGTAGATTATCTACCAATAAGCTATAAGCCGTATACTATTCATGGATTTAACCGTTTCTCTTTACCTTCGTCGCTTCGAACCAGCGAGAAAATAGCTGCGTTTTCTTTTCTTTTTTTATTTTTTATTGATCTGCAAGAAATAGCAGCCAGTGTACATTCAAATCACAATCTGGTGTATTAAAGGTGTTCTTTATCCTTGGTGTTCAATATGTCCTCTCGATCATATGTCATTCTTCCTTACACAGAAGTCTATGTACACACTCGCACTAAACGCATATTTACACAAGCATATAGACGCAAACGTAACTTATGTTCGTACATACATACATATTCGTACACGGATTGAAAGTCGGTTTGCAGTCTGGCTCAGTGGCTATACCAAAAACACACAAACATACACAATATATGTGTGTGTGTGTGTGTGTGTGTGTGTGTGTGTATACATACATATGTATATATATATATATATATATATATATATATATATATATATATATATATATATATATATATATATATATAGTACACATTATATATATAGGTATATATATAGTACACTATATAAATACTTATATACATATATATATATATATAAATATATATATATATATATATATATATATATGTGTGTGTGTGTGTGTGTGTGTGTGTGTGTGTATAGTACACAATATATATGTGTTTATGTATATATGTATACACACAATATATAAATACGCATGTATGTCTGTATGTGTATAGATGTTGGTAGGTATTTGTGTATGTGTGTAGGAATGCGTCCGTATGGATGGATGAATGGATGGATGGATGGATTAGTGGATGGATGGATGGATGGATTGATATATAACGAAGAAAACGTATCCATTAATTTCCAATGGTGAGCGCCATTATGTCAACCACCTTAAACATATAATGTTTGTTGTGACTGTGGTAGTGGTGGTGGTGGTGGTTGTGGTGGTGGTGGTGGTGGTGGTGGTTGTGGCGATGTCGGTAGAAGTTTTGACGTAATTGTAATGGTGTTTCTACTTTTACTCGTTAGTGACTTACAAATATGGATCGTATATATTTAAGACAATCTCTCTTTCTCTCTCTCTCTCCTCTATCTCTCCCTTTCTCTCTCTCTCTCTATGTATATGTACATATGTGTGTGTGGGGGGGTATGTATGTATGTTTGTATGTATGTATATGTCTGCGTGTCTATTTGTGTACGTGCACACAAAGAGAGTACGTGCACACAAAGAGAAGTAAATATACACGTAGATGTTATATATATTTATCCATGTACAAAAGTCACTAACGAGGAAGCCTAACAACGCCATTATTATTACACAAACACCACCAACACCACCTACACTACCAATAGGAACCATCACCATCACCGCCAATGAAGGAATACACCATTATTTGTACGTAGAAGTAGTATTTAAGAACGAGTTATAAAGACAACATATATTTAAATAGACAAACTGACAAGTAGTAAAGTTGACGCGTGGACAAGGAGGCAAGCGAACAAATTGATGAGTTTCAGACGCAGACGACATGCTTGCTTAATAACGAACACAGACAGACAGACAGACAGACAGACAGACAGACAGACAGACAAACAGGCAGGCAGGCAGGCAGGCAGGCAGGCTGGCAGGCTGGCTGGCAGGCAGGCAGGTAGGTAGGTAGATAGATAGATAGATAGATAGATAGATAGATAGATAGACAGATTGACAGACAGACAGGAAGACAGACAGACAGACAGACAGACAGACAGACAGACAGACAGACAGATACATACATACATACATACATACATACATACATTTTGTCTACGTTTTTTTTTATTTCCTGTACCCATATATGCATGTATATATACATATATATGTAGGTATGTACATATATGTGTTATATACTCTTTTACTCTTTTACTTGTTTCAGTTTTTTGACTGCGGCCATGCTGGAGCACCGCCTTTAGTCGAGCAAATCGACCCCAGGGCTTATTCTTTGGAAGCCTAGTACTTATTCTATCGGTCTCTTTTGCCGAACCGCTAAGTTACGGGGACGTTAACACACCAGCATCGGTTGTCAAGCGATATTGGGAGGACAAACACAGACACACAAACACACACACACATACATATATATATATGTATATATATATATATATATATATATACATATATATGCATATATACGACAGGCTTCTTTCAGTTTCCGTCTACCAAATCCACTCACAAGGCTTTGGTCGGCCCGAGGCTATAGTAGAAGACACTTGCCCAAGGTGCCACGCAGTGGGACTGAACCCGGAACCATGTGGTTGGTAAGCAGGCTACTTAACCACACAGCCACTCCTGCGTCTATATATATATTCATATATTTATATATTATATATTATATATGTATATACATACAAGGTACTGGAACAGGCAATAACGATAACCATTGTCGCAGTAGTAATGATATTGGCCTTGGCATCAACGAGTTTTGACGTCGGCGAGCAACTTATAAAAGCCACCTACCCAACACTGATCAACTGTTGATCTTCGGGTTAAGTCACTGAATTAACAAGGATTCCTTAATCCAGAGATTTCCAACATTTCTCTCTGTGGCCACTATTTCGCTAGTGCCACCTACCCAACTCTGATCAACTGTTGATCTTCGGGTTAAGTCACTGAATTAACAAGGATTCCTTAATCCAGAGACTTCCAACATTTCTCTCTGTGGCCACTATTTCGCTAGTGCTGCTACCGGTTTAGCTGGTATTTTATTTTATTTTATAGACCCCGAAAGGATGAAAGGAAAAGTTGACCCCAGTGAGCGACAAAATAAAATACTAGAGCATAAAGAGCCGGAGGAAATGCTGCTAAGCATTTTGTTCGAGCTGCTTGCTATTCAATTAACTCGCTGCCTTCTATACAAATAGCAGAAATTATGTTTTTAATTCTCTGGGAACTTTGCGATGCGACCAGATATAATGCAACTCTCCCAGAAACAGAATGCCCTCGTGAATTAGGAAGTTGAATATGTTCACACACGTTTGATATGCGAGGGGAAATGATATTTCTAAAATTTAATTGATATAAGAATGTAGCTTATTAATATTTATATTTTCTGAGA
>NC_142952.1:8310973-8318473 GCF_046866305.1 Octopus bimaculoides
AAAACTTCAACAGCTGTTAAAGCGTTAAAAATACTAATAGCAACTTTCAGATAATTAGTAAATTAACGTATAGAAATACAAGATTAATTGATTTGAATGTGATAAAACTGTTTCTCCTTCACAATGAAACTAGATAATTATGTATTTTTACATATTAATTAAGTGATTATGTATCTTTAGATATTAATTATGTAATTATATGAATGATGTTGTTAGTATTTTTGCCGTTCGTGTACTTGCAGAAGAATTTAAAATGAAATTATGAAACCACTGCGAAGTATTTGATTTTTTACTATTTTAAATATGTTGCTATGGACGTTTGCAAAATATATATGCATAATGTATGCAAATATATTCTATTTAAGATTATTGCGTTCTAATAATATATTAGAGGTTGACGTATGTTAAAAACAGAGATCTCAAACTCGGTTGATAGATAGATAGATAGATAGAGAGAGAGAGAGAGAGAGAGAGAGAGAGAGAGAGAGAGAGAGAGAGAGAGAGAGAGAAGGAGATATGTATATATTTATACCTATATATAAACGTATGTATATATACACATGTGTGTGGGGGTGTACTTACATACATGGTGACCGTAAAGTTTGGATACATAGGCGAAATTGAAAATAATTAAATCGTGTTCAATCTACCGAAGAAACCAAGAATATTAATGTTGTGTAATGCATCCAAATTGAACGGTCACTCTGTATTCTTGAAACAGTGGATCTCGAAGCATATAAAGCTATAAATAATAGCGTTCGACTATTTCGATCCAAAATGTTTAGTTTTTTTTTTTCAACCCAGTATTTATATACTGTTATTTCGAGATTTATGTGCTACGAGATCCCCAGTTCCCCAAAACAACAGAGCTCGCAGCACATAGCACTTATGTGTGTAGGGCGAAGATGTATGTACGTATGTATGTATGCACGCATGCATGCTTGTATGTATGGATGGATGAATGGATGGATAGATGGATGGATGGATGGATTGATAGACCTAGTTATCCGACTATACATGCATATACATATATAGATTATTATTATTATTATTATTATTATTATTATTATTATTTTAGCCGGGATGGGCAGGCAATTTTTATTTGTCTAGTAGCTGTAGCGTAAGAGGTAGTATGGTGGACCCGTTTGAAAGGGCTAAAGATACTTTCCTCTTTGACCAAGCCCTCATCAACGTTTTCAAGTTTCACCTGGAAAGGAAGTGTTGGCTTGCAGTAAGTTTGTTGAAAGGTGGGTGAATGCTGGAAGAATGGCCAGTGTGATAGAACCAATTCTGAGCATGCACCTGTAAACTATAAGAGCACTCCACAGTTGCGAACACTAGTCGCCTCTTCAACGTAACACCACAGGGTAAAGTCCAAATATATAGTTTGTTCTGAAGATTTGAAATAAGCAAGGGGGTGAAAAAGACATTTTTTCCTGTCAGAATGTCTACTTTAGTGTCAATAAATATACAGAGATCCTAATTCATCGATCGCGCAGTTTCTAATTCATTAGTTTATAATGCGTGCCGAAATATTCACGTTATTGCATGAAGCGCGTGATTTCAATACCTAACCAACACTGAATGCGTTGACTTGTGTGTAAACGTGTGCGTGTCTATGTGTGCATGTGTGTGTGTGCGTGGATGTGTGTGTGTGTGTGTGTGTGTGTGTGTGTGTGTGTGTTTGCGTGGATGTGTGTGTGCGTGTCTGTGAAATGTATATAGATAGACAGAAAAGTAATGATATATACATACATATATAATACGTATATGTTTATATATCAATATATATACATATAACTTATTGCTTCATATATATATATATATATATATATATATATATGTCCTTATTTATATATAAAGTAGATAATATTTATATATGTATCTATTTACGTAAATATATGTGTGTATATACATGCATATATATATATATATATATATGTATATATATATATATATTGATAGATGGGTAATAGTTTCGTGGTGCGCGCTCGTGTGTGTGTGTGTATATGTGTGCATATCTGTGAGTGAGTGCGTATGTTTGTGAGTGGTTGTGTGTTCGCGCGCGTGTATAATGGCATATTAGATTTAGATTTTGATGAAAAAACTATTATTATGGACAACATAAAAACCAAAAATGACTAATTTGTATTCGATGTTTAGACTTGTCGTTTTACCTTCGTTTCTTCTGATTTCCCTTTTCTTTTGACCGTTTTCCTTTACAGATTGGGTTATAAATCTTTCGTGTCCTCGCTTTCTCTCTCTCTCTCTCTCTCTCTCTCTCACTCCCTGTCTCTCTCTTTTTCTCTCTGTCTCTCTCTCTCTTTTTCTCTCTGTCTCTTTCTCTCTCTTTCTCTCTCTAACTGTGAGCTTCCAAGTTAATCACGCGATATTATTGTTGTCTCTTACATACAATATCTGTTTACTTTAGCCTTTATCTATTCAATCTTTCATCGATCCCCTCTCCCAACTCTTCTTTTAGTATCAAGTTTTAGATTCAGAACAATCAAAGCTTGACTTCTGCTCCATATGTCATGATAATATAACTTCTTTTAGCATAAACTGATGGCAGCGCATCGACGACAACGTCTCACGTAAGAAAATTGAAATTGGTTTCGTTAATTGTATTGCTTGTTCAATTTAAATTTCAGAATCGTGAAAGGAATCGGTGAAAGAAACTCCTTATTCATTTATTTATTTATTATTTATTCATTTATTTAATCATTTGTTTATTTATCTTTTTTACTTCTTGCTTGTTATTGACCACAGTTTCATAAATAATGCAGAAAAGACTTTTAAATTCTTTTGCTAATGTTTCTGTGGGATTCTTATTTTTATTTTTTTAAATATTTTCTTTCTTCGCAGGCAGCGATCCGGCAGAATCGTTAGCACACCGGGCGAAAAGCTTAGCGGTATTTCGACCGTCTTTATATTTTGGGTTCAAATTCTGCCGAGGTTGACATTTCTTTTCTTCCTTTCGGGATCGATAAAATAGGTAGCAGTTGAGCACTGAGGTCGATTAAATCGACTTACCACTTCCACCGAAATTGCTGGCCTTGTGCCGGTAATTTGAAATCAATATTTGTTTGTTCTTTTTTTACGGTTTCTGGCCATTGGTCTGTGACCATGCTCGGGAAACACTTAAAGTATTTTACTCAATGTTTGCATTGCAGAGGAAACTCCCTTCATCAGCTTTCGACTAACGTCGCAACAGTTTCCACATCTTTCGACATTATCGTCCTCCTCAAGCAGTGCTGTTTAATTTTATTTGGCAATTAGAAATCTTCGGCAGTTATGATTTGTGTGTACGCGAACGTGTGTATGTCATTCCTTATAAAATTACCGAGTTATCAGTTATCATCATTTTTTTTTATATGTACACAGATATATCACACGTAAATATCCCATGATATCATGAAATCCACCAGGGTCTATAGCTATGGCATTTCTACATCCAGCTTGGAGAATTATTTTATCAGTTATAAAATTATTTCCAAGATCTTTTGCAATTTAATACAAAACGCGAGGACCAGACGTTGTTGCAAGTTTAATTTTAAAGTGTGGCTATGAAAGTCTCGGAACGTAAGATTAAAGTATTTTAGAAACATCCTGTTTCATATTAAATATAAAAGTTTAATAAAGAAATACGATAAACCCGTAACCAGAATCATGTTTCAGTGCGTCATATTTGAAAGAAAGATGTTATCTATTCACACAACATGGTATATTTATAAGTTTATACATATAGTAATTATATAAACATACGTACGTGTATATATACATATATATATATATATATATATATATATATATATATATATATATATATATATATATATATATATATATATATATATATATGTACATACATATATACATACATATACAGTTGTATGTATAAGTAAACATATATACATATACATAATTATCTATGTATATGAACATATATATATAAACACACATATACCTACATACAGAGAGAGATCGTTATATAGATATCTATTTCTATATAACTATTTCTATCTCTATTTATGAATGTGTCTATGTGTGTGTGTGTGTATGTGTGTGCGTGCATGTGCATGCGTATGTGTGTGTGTACATATAATTACAAGGTTAATGCCCAAACTGAATTGATATAAAGTATATATATATATATATATATATATATATATATATATATATATATATATATATATATATATATATATGTGCGTGTGTGTGTGTTTATCGGTTCCCATCACTAACCACTCGCTCCCTCTTATGTTTTTTACGTTTAGAGTTTGTTGACAGTCAGTAATTATTAAACAAATTGGAAACCAACAAGCCCGCCAGTAACAACAAAAACAACAACAACAACAAAAGATATTTCAACAAAAACAACATTTGCGAAAACAAACTACTTCTTTTTTTTTTCTTTTTTAAGATAAAACGATTATATTTAGAGTATTTTGAAAACATTATAAACGTCACAGTGGCAATAAAAATAAACGAATATACAAAATTTTGATTTAATAATATACAAACAAATAAACGAATATAAAATCATGTGCATATGTTCGTGTGTGTGTGTATGTGTGTGTGCTTGGTTCCGCGTGTGTGTCTACTTGGTTGTGCATGTGTGTTTAACCAAATAAAGTAGTCAATAGCTTGTAGAGTTTATTCACCTATTTGTTTAAACTGAAATGTTGATCACACGAATCGTTCATGTTCTTCAACCTTTTGGGTGACTGTGCTTGATATTCAAACAGCTATTTTCCTTTTTTGGAATCAATATTTTCCATGCTTCAATCAAACTTACTGGTCAATACTTGATCCAATAACAACGATTGGTCGTTAGTGTTTGAATAGCTCTCGCATACACACTAAAATATCTCACAGCCTGAACCTCCGAAAGTTTCAGAGATCCATGCTTAAATATTATACATGTACGTGCTGGTATAAGTGTGTGTGTGTGTGTGTGTGTGTGTGTGTGTGTGTAGATATATATTATACATACATCTTTAAACATATTTACATAGGCGCAGGAGTGGCTGTCTGGTAAGTAGCTTGCTTACCAGCCACATGGTTCCGGGTTCAGTCCCACTGTGTAGCACCTTGGGCAAGTGTCTTCTACTATAGCCTCGGGCCGACCAAAGCCTTGTGAGTGGATTTGGTAGACGGAAACTGAAAGAAGCTCGTCGTATATATGTATATATATATATATATATATATATATATATATATATATATATATATATATATATATATATATATATATATATATGTATGTATGTGTGTGTATATGTTAGTGTGTCTTTGTTTGTCCCCCTAGCATTGCTTGACAATCGATGCTGGTGTGTTTATGTCCCCGTCACTTAGCGGTTCGGCAAAAAGAGACCGATAGAATAAGTACTAGGCTTACAAAGAATAAGACCCGGGGTCGATTTGCTCGACTATAAAGGCGGTGCTCCAGCATGGCCATAGTCAATTGACTGAAACAAGTAAAAGAGTAAAAGAGTATAAGAATGAAAAATGCGGGCGCAGAGTGCTAGAATATTCCTAAGTATTGAACTTGAAGAAGAACTGGACAAGCAATAATTAAGGCTAGAAAAGTACAGGACAAGAAGAAAGAACTTAAAATGTTGCTCCTGGAGTTATAATTTGCTAACTAAATTCAAATTTCTGAAATTGTTCTTCAAATAATGTTTGCAACATTTTGTCTTTTATTTTTTGTTTTTCCTTTTTATTACAAATATCTTTAATTTAAGTTAACATTCTTAATTTTAAAATTTCTTTCTATTAAGCTAAAACATTTCTACCTTATTTTTATATTTTGGTTTTATTTTTTATTCTTATATTTTGATTTTATTTCTTAACAAAACACATTAGCCAAAACTTTAAAATACTGTGTCAAAATTAAACTCAATTGGAATATATGTAATTCAAAAATAAGAGTAAAAAAATAGTAAAAAAGATTAAAGAAGCAAAATAATTAATCTCTTAAAGTTTGCATTATCAGATAAAGTATTTTCTATTTACAGCCAGACGAATATCTAAAAAGATGAAAGCTAACGAATAAATTGAGTGCAAAATGTAGAAACGTCATCAGAAGATGGTCTGGGTACTACGACTTTGTAATCACAAACTCATACATGATATCAACATCCTAGACAATTCCAACAACATCAATTACAAACTTGAGGATATTTCAATTCTCCAGAAGGAAGTCGAAGAGGCAGTGCGCATGCTCAAAGATGGAAAATTCTCAGGAGTGGATAGCATCTCATCAGCGCCCCGAAAACATGAGGGTCAAAATTTATCAAGGCACTAGGAACAGTTATATGACTGTAGATATGGGAGGCGAAGTAGAGGCCAAAGGACTCACTCACTGATGATACCCATTCCCAAGAAAGGCAAGTTAAGAATCTGCCAGAATTATAGAACAATCAGCCTAAGTATTGCAAAGAATATTGCTAAACAGACTTCAGGGAAAGGTAGAAGAAATCCTTGCACAACAGACAGGAAATCCTTGCTGGCAAAATCGTTAGCACGCCGAGCGAAATTCTTAACGGTATTCCGTCTGTCTTTACGTTCTGAGTTCAAATTCCGCCGAGGTTGGCTTTGCTATTCATCCTTTCGTGGACGATAAATTAAGTACCAGTTATGTACTGGGGTCGATCTAACCGAATGGCCCCCTCCCCCTAAATTTCAGGCCTTGTGCCTATAATAGAAAGGAATAGACACGAATAATAACCATTTGGCTAATTATTAACACACTGCCTATCTCCAAAGCAAATCGTTTTTCCTTTATTAAATATGTTACTGATGTTTTGAAATAAATTTTGACGTTAAAACATTCCGCTGTTACTTTTTATCTAAAAACCGGTGCCATTATGTCCGATATTGCATTATCTTATTTTATAAATATTTCCAAATGAATAAATAAAAATATAATTTGACAATATTCCAAAACATCGTGTGACGTTCTTAGCAAGTTATAAAATATTATAAACGGGAGTCAAGCACTGGAAAATCAAAGATAGGAAAAAATTTAGAAGCTGGAATTAGTAGTGTCCTTTTAAATATCCAGAGTGTAAAATGAATTTATCTGTAATGGGTTTTTTTTTTAAAGTTTAACTAAATATGAAAATATCATGGGTATATGCACATAAATGTGTATGTGTGTGCTTATGTGAGTATGCGTGCATGTATATATGTTCGAATCTGTGTGCATCTATATATATATATATATATATGAATACTTTAACTATTTGTATGCTTTACATGCCTATGTATATACATATATATGTGTGTGCGTGTGTGTATGCGTGTATTAGTGTGTGTACATACATACATAGACAAATAATATATACATACACATATATATGGATATATCATATGATACATATACACATATATATATATATATATATATATATATATATATATATTGTGTGTATATATATATAGATATATACATATATATATATATATATATATATATATATATATATATATATA
>NC_142952.1:8320973-8338473 GCF_046866305.1 Octopus bimaculoides
GTGTGTGTGTGTGCGTGTGCTTTGCTTGTCCTGTATGTACACATGTATAAGAATGTATTTATGTTATATTAATATATGTATATTAATATATATATGTATGTATATATATATATATATATATATATATATATATATATATATATATATATATATATATATATATATTCACAAACACACACACTTCATTGACAATAACATATCTTCTTATACACATAAGGTAAAATATGTGTGTAGCTGTATACAAATATATATATATACCTGTATATATATATATATATATATATATATATATATATATAAACTATTGCTCTATATTTATATATATATATAAATATATATATATATATATATATATATATATATATATATATATATATATATATATAAACTATTGGTCTATATTTATATATATATGTAAATATATATATATATATATATATATATATATATATATATATATATATATATATATATATATATATATATATATATATATATATATAAACTATTGCTCTATATCTATGTATACATATTCAGATATATACAAATATGTACATACACACATACATATGTATTTATACGTGTATATATCTATACATACAATCATACATACATGCCTACTTACATACATCCACATATATATACATAAAAGTGTATATATAAACCGTTACTGGCATACTAGCTCTTCGCTCTAGCTGCCAAGGTTTCTGTCAAAATTTCACGCGCTATACTTTCACAGGGAAGCAAAATATATCTATCAAACGTATTGTAAATGATTTTCATATTTATAATCATAAGCGCGCGCACGCACACATACACATATATGTATGTGTGTGTATTTGCATATATATATATATATATATATATATATGTGTGTGTGTGTGTGTGTGTGTGTGTGTGTGTGTGTGTGTGTGTGTGTGTGTGTGTGTGTGTGTGTGTGAGTGTGTGTGTGTGTGTGTGTGTGTGTGTATAAATGATATCGAACAGAAAGTTTTAAATAATTTTAAAAATGTAACAATATTTTTTCTTCTCATAACATTTTGATCATAAAAAAACATCTCGATCTGTTTATGAATGAAATGTTGTACAAAAATTATTGAACTGTTTTATTTTGAAAACTATATTGTTCACAGTGGTAAACTACAGTTCGATTACATATTTGCTTATGTTTAGAGCCTGATTTCATTCATGCATAAACACATACAAACATAGATAGATAGATAGATAGATAGATAGATAGATAGATAGATAGATAGATAGATAGATAGATAGATAGATAGACGTATGTATGTATGCATGTATGTATGTACCATTCAACTTACGGTGGTAGTTGAATAATATTCTTAAGGCCGCAATTTACTCACACGCATACCTTCCAGAACTTGTTACTAATTCAGTTCTTAACCAAACTGAAACCTATTAACATTTTTGAAGATGTCTGGTCCCTAGCTATATTTTGGCATGAAAAATTGAGATTTGGTCTTGTAGAAAAAAGTTTAGATCAAAATTTGTAGCAACGTTATAGGAGAGTAAGTAACGCCACCAATTAAGTTTAGATCTAAATAACTTTTTTTATTATTTTAAAAGCAAAATATATTTATCTTAGTTTCAATGATAGAAGAAAGTATGAAGAATTTCATAGCTTTGTTCCCATGCAACAAAAATTTGTATCAAAAGCGTTGTGAGGTAAAATATTAAAAAAAATATAAGTAAGGCAAAAAATTGGATTTAAGTATAATTAACTGTTTTTTTTTATTTATTTTAAAAACATACAATATTTTAATTAAAGTTAAATGATAGAGCTCAATTCGAGGAATTTCATGGTATCAATCTCATGCAATGAAGTTTTAAAAGAAAAAAAATTATGACTGTTTCTCAAATTTGAGGGTGATAATGTAGTTCTATACTTTTTATGAATATAGTTCTATAAGGGACTTTTAATATATGTCACCGGCATCATTGAGATAAGGAAAAAAATTATCAGCAACTACAATGCTAATTGACACATTTGACACATTATTAATTAGCATAATAGCATATCCTGGAAAAAACATGAATTACATG
The DNA here is from genome assembly GCF_046866305.1 of Octopus bimaculoides. Lineage (NCBI taxonomy): Eukaryota > Metazoa > Mollusca > Cephalopoda > Octopoda > Octopodidae > Octopus > Octopus bimaculoides. The sequence goes on from NC_142952.1 coordinate 8,323,038, forward strand.
GGAAAATGTGAGCAAGAGAAATAATATCCTTAAGATTGTAAACCTGATAAATTACAGGACAAGTTATTACGCTTGGCAAAGTCCAAATAGATAGACAGAGAGAGAGAGAGAGAGAGAGAGAGAGAGAGAGAAGGAGGGGAGGGATTTATTTTCAATTTGGCATGTATTTACCATTTATTTAGTTAGTTAGTTACCATTGCATAGCTATTGACATGAGTTCAAGGATGGTGACCTATCCAAGATGTCTGTTTTAGGATGGGGAAAAATACTGAAAAAAGCTTGCTCAATTTGCTACGCAATGGGATTGAACCCGGAACTGTGTGGTTGGGAAGCAAGCCTCTTACCACACAGTCATTTCCTGCGCCTATAGTCATGCCTGTGTGTGTATGTGTATGTGTGTGTATGTATGTTTGTGTGTATGTCTGTGTGTGTCTATGTATTCAATCCAACATAATTTTCCTGCATAAATATGAGATCTCGTGTCCATATTAGACATTGGTCTTATTCGTATTAAAAACCATTGTTGAGTCTTCTGCAATTTTGAGTGTAATTAGTTTAGTAAACAAAATCATTTTTATGACTTGGTCAAGGATTAGAACTTATAACTCCATGTAACTATATCCCACTAAAATAATTTAGTAATTTATCATCTGCTTTACTGATCCTAACACTAATATCTATAACATAGCTTATTCGTGTTCACATTAAAATTGCCGACATATTCCCTGGTAGATGTAGATGTCGACTCGATTGCGTTCTAAACATACTGGGATTCGGCAAGGCTAGCCTGCCGGAAATGATGTGGTCATCTGTCTTACTGTACCGATTTAATGGTCAACACTTGATATTCGTCTTTGTTTTCGCTATTTTACTTCTGTGCCTATTTATTGATCTTCTGCGGGAAAAATTATATCATCGTACTTTCTATTTCTGCTTTTAGCCGAGAACATTTGAACCATTGATGGCTTTTATTCAGACTTATTTCTTCTTCATCTGATCTTACGACATAATTGTGACTTTCTCTCCGCATTATTTTCCTTTTTTGTCTTTAGTATATTTTGGAATTTCGTTGTGATTTTTGTCCTTTTTCTGCTATTTTGTCCTCATTTTAATCTTTTTCTTCGGTGTAGTTAGTCTATAGTTTGCACCTAAGTGTATCTTGGGAAAATTTCTTCATGTACCACTATTACACTTAGCAGTTTCCATTTGCTTGCTTCTAAGTATTCTTCTATCCTACTGTTGTTATTTTGTAGTAGGTTTTTTTTTAGTAGTGAGGTACCTTTTATTTATTTATTTTTTATTTTTGTCTTTTAGTTCTTTCAGTCATTGGACAACGGCTATATTGAGTCACTGCCTTCAAGGGTTTTAGTCGAACAAATCGACCCCGGCACTTACATTTTATAAAGTCTGGTACTTAGTCTATTGATATCTTATGCCAAACTGCTAAGTTACCGGGATGTAAACAAACCTGAACCGATTTCCAAACGTTGATGTAGTGATAAACACATACACAATGACAAATACACAGATATATGTGTGTGCGTGTATGTGTGTGTTTGTGTGTGTGTGTGTGTTATCTTTTATCTTTTACTTGTTTCAGTCATTTGACTGCTGCTATGCTGGAGCACCGCCTTCAAGAGTTTTGTCGACCCCATCGACCCCAGGGCTTTATTAAAGCTTAATACTTATTCTACCGGTTTTTTCTTCGCCGAACCGCTAGATTATGGGGGCGTAAATACGCCAGCACCGGTTATCACGTAGAGGTGGGGTACAAATACAAGCAAAAAGACACACACACATAGATAAATACATATATATATACGACGGGCTTCTTTCAGTTTCCGTCAGCCAAATCCACTCACAGGGCTTTGGTCGACCTGAGGCTATAGTAGAAGACACAGGGTGCCTCACAGTGGCGCTGAACCCAGAAGCATGTGGTTGGGAAGCCAGCTTCTTATCACACAGCCACGCCTGCACCTATAATATATATTTGTATCGCTGTATCACCTTGAAGCTTATCTGCTTATTCTAGTATTACAACTCAATGTGTAGTGGTCGTCATTGTTGTAATGACGTGAGGTAGATATTAAAGTTGATAATTCTGGAAATATTATGTACAGAGTTATATAACAAAACAGGTGTCTGGAAACTATTTTTTAAATTTAAGTTATTCACAATTACACATGTTTCATCTATGTATGAATGTACATACATACATACATACATACATACATACATACATACATAGACACTATATATATATATATATATATATATATATATATATATATATATATATATATATATATATATATATATATATATATATATATATATATATATATATATATAGCAGAAACAATTTATACCGAAGACAAAGTATAACTGGAAACTTTATCACAACGATGGTTTTGACACATACTGCACCGCTCCTTCGTATGTATATATACATATATATATATATATATATATATATATATATATATATATATATATATATATATATATACGAGTATTCGAGCCTAGTCTTCAGTTTGAGGATAACTTCCTTCCTTTTTTTCTTTCTTCTTTCCTTCCTTCCTTCCGCAATTCCCAGAGGATATAATACAAAATAAGGGATTACCGATGCGGAGTCCATATAAGATTTTGTGGTTAAAAGTTATGTGCCATAAATATACTTCTACAATACACAATCTGTTTCAACAATTTTTAATACAATTTCTAATATCCAGTTATAAAAACTTAAAAGGATTTTTTAAACTTCGAATGTTATGGGAGTCTAGTAGAGCAAAATAGGAATCAAAGGGGTCCACAGGTAAAAAAGAACGGGTTGAGAAACACTGGTCTAATTAAAAAGAAAACTATATTTTAGTTTGCACTGGAGACGAAACTCTGCTTTGGTTTATCTGGCAACCGCTCACAACTGGGTAATCCAAAATCTTATATCATGTGAGTGTTTATACTGTGTGGGGGTGAGTGTATGTGTGCGTGTGAGTGTGTATATGAGTGTGTTTGTACGTGTGTGTGTGTGTGTACGTGTATGTGTGAGTGTGTACGTGTGTGTGTGAGTGTGTACGTGTGTGTGTGCGCGCGCAGATGCGAAATAAATGTTTCATTTTGGAAAGAAGATAAAAGAAGACGATAAGAAAAAGTATGAAATGTTCTTCTATTGTTAAAACATGTAATTGGCGAGTTCCGATTCATATGTTGCTAGTGAGAGAAAAAATACATGGATAGAATTTGAAATAAGAAAAATAATCAGCCATATTGTTATCCCGATTATTGAAGCAAATACAATGTCTAGGAATAAATAGCAACGGTCAGTAAAGCAACAATAGCTAAATAAAAATAAAAATAAATAAAGCTATTTTCTAATACGATGGTTGTATGAAAGACGTAATAATATGCATTCGAATAGAAAATTGTTCGCCATAATGATTGCTGCTTCGTTAGTGGAGTGAAGAGTTGAATTGATTTACTGCTTGGCAAAATAATTTTGGAAAAATATATCATTGATGGTTTTTGTTTCAAAAGCAAATTGTCATACTCATTTGAAAAATAATGAAAGCTGCGTGGCATTTGCAAAACAATGCATAGTATGTATGTATGTATAGATAGATAGATAGATACATACATACATATATATATATATATATATATATATATATATATATATATATATATATATATATACAAAAACACATATACATATTCATATATATGTACGTTTAAAAATATGTATGTATGTAGTATGTATTGAAAAGATTAGTAGTAAACTTGTATTAAAAAAAGAAAATTCTTTTAGAACTTTGTCACAGGCAAAAGAAATAAAATATATTTTTATCAAAGTATGCTACCGGTTTTAATCGTATAAAGACGATTTAATCATACTGTGAGAGACTGTAAAATAAATTGAAAGTAAGTTAAATTTATCTTTCATGATATCATTTCTTGAAGTTCACGTATGTTTATAAAAATTAAATGGTGTGGTAGCTGGTTTCCTTCTGATGGCTGCTGGATAGTAATACTTATAGTAACTGCTTTAACAGTGGCATCTGTCCTTTGTTCCTTATTGGGAATGTTGGTGTTAACAAGTGGCAAGTAACAGTTGTAACAGCAGCATTTGGGGCAAGTAGTTGCTACTAAAGCCTCCGATTGAATAATATTGTTTGTTGAAGAAAATTTAGTATCTGGAGACATTATGTATGTATATATGTAATCGACTAAACTACTCCCGGGTAGGAGTATAATAACTGCAGCCCTCTGCCAAGTCATGTCAAGCCAGTGTGGTAAAGTAGGTTCATCAAGCCGATATGTTCTCAGTGGATAACATGCTGAGGCTTTCCTCCAGCAGTGGACTGAACACAGGCAATCCAAAATCCAAAATCCAATATATATATATATATATATATATATATACTTGAAAACCAAGAGGAGATTGGAAGAGAATGAAGATTTAGACATCCATATTACCACTCATATTTTATCTCCTCCCCATAAAGCTGTCTGCGAGCGACATGACATATAAGATCCACAATTTAAAAATAAATTGTAATTTCGAAGTTAGGAACCTATTATACCCTATTATATAATAGTGGCTATTTCTAAACATGTCGGGGTTTTGCAACCCTCTCCGTTATAATTGTGATTTATTCATAATTATAAACATTATTCCTTTACGAAATATATCATTACATGTTTGACCGTTGATATTTTCATGAATAATTATTAACTGTTTATGATATTTACTTCGTAATGTATTTTTACATTCCTTTTAATTTTATATATATATATATATATATACATATATATATATATATATATATATATATATATATATATATATATATATATATATATATATATATATATATATTTATCCAAATATATATAATACGTATACATATAAATGTATATATGTATGTCTTATATGTTCGCGTATATATTTACATACGTACGTATGTACATGTAGACAGATAGATAGATAGATAGATAGATAGATAGATAGATAGATAGATAGATAGATAGATAGATAGATAGATAGATAGATAGATAGATAGATAGCTATTGCATGCATTAGCTTGAGTATTGTAGAGAAGACTTTGTTAGTCTTCCTAAGAAACTTTGGAAACAATTTGAAAATTGGGTTTGTGTCTATTTCTGCATGAACTGGTAAGAAAATGGAAATATTCCGTTGAGACTTCAGAGTAACTGAAGGAGTATGCTAGCTTATATCTTAGAATAAAATGAATCAATCATTCGAAATGGCTTCATTAGGAATATTTCTTACATTTTCTTTCATTCTTGTTCTCTCTCTCTCTCTCTCTCTCTCTCTCTCTCTCTTTCACTCCCTCTTTTCCTCCTCTTTCTCCTCTCTCTCTCTCTCTCTCTCTCTCTCTCTCTCTCTCTCTCTCTCACTCACTCACTCTTGAACATACGTTCAAGATATAGATAGCTATATAGATAGATGAACAATTAGATAGATAGATAGATATCTTTTTATTATAGCCACACAGGGCTAAATACAGAAAATGAACAAATTACAAAGTAGAGCTTTTCTTGGGGGGGGGGGGGATAATTTCGATCAAAAGGGATCGCGGAAAAAAAAGGTGGGGATTTCGAACAAAAGGGATCGCGGGAAGAAAAAAAAACGTGGGGGGGGCGATCAATAGGGATCGTGTATCACAGTCAATGTAAAAAACGGGGAACAGATTAGGTTTATCCGTGGAGAGAAAAGCCTACGGAAAAGACCACGGTCACCTCAGGCTTTTTCTTTTTTTAAGGTACATGAAAGTAAGTACCTTCTCTCTTTTTGTTACAAGTCTATGCTTAAAATGGTGTCGTCTTTCATTCTTACCATTCTTGCCACATTTACCCATTTTTTATTGAAACTTTCATTCGGCAACACTTTCCTCTCTATTCTCATCCTCCTTTTCAAGTGGTACTTGAAAAAGTTGACGAGGGACTGACCAGAGAGGAAAGTGTTTGTTTGTAGACCTTTCAAACGCGTCCACCACACGCATTCTTTTGCCATAGCTATCAGTGTTACAAAAACCGTTTTTCCTTCCCGTTTAAAGGAAGGTGGCGGAACAATATTCACGATAGACTCGGCTGATAAGTAGGCTCGTCCCACACGCGACAACAGCCGTTCGACGAAGGTCCACAGCTCTGAAATATCTGGACACTGCACGAGTGCGTGCAGAACAGTTTCGTCGCTCTGACCGCATCACGGGCAGGTCGGTCCGCTGGTTTTCGAACCGTGTCTGTAGATCTTCTCTCGAACTGGTAGTGCGTCTCGATAGCATTGCCAAGCCAGGGATCTCTGGAAATTATCCATAGGCCCCGGCCCGAACGTCGTCTTGAAAAGGCGGGTTAGGAATTTCTCGTCGACACCCAGGTTTGCCCCGAGAGTGTCGTCAGACCTCCCCTCCACTAGTCCTCTATAGAACGCATTGGTCGTTTGGAAGTTGCACAAGTTTGATCCCGGACGGCAGAGCTGTTGTAGAGCTTGGCGACACTCGCGGTGCCAATCGCCCAGTTTCGGTCTCTTCCTGATCCATGTTTGCAGTTCGGTGAGTGAGACGAACTGCGGGAAGGCGTGCCTCACAAACGGCGCCCACACCTGTTCACCGTCGTCAATGAAGTTCCAGAGATGCCGCAGTCTCAGCGCATGTCTGCGCATCATTAACCACGGCATCCCCAGTCCTCCATGTAACGGTTGTTGACAGCAAATGGATCGCCTCACCATCGGAACGCCACCCTTCCACAGAAAGCGGAAAAGTATGCGTTCTAGTTTCGTGATGGTGGCATCGGGACAAGGCACGACGGTCAGGCGGTAATCGATGACTGATGCGATATACACATTAGCCACCTCCGCCCGGCCTTTTAGAGATAACTTTCTCTCAGCCCATGTTTGGCTGAGTTTGATCACTCTACTGGTGATCTCGTCCCAGTTCTTATCCATTTGGAGGTCCGGACTGAACCAGACCCCGAGCAGTTTAACCGGTCCGTCCGTCCAGCGTCCCACTACGGAGTCACTGTTCGACGGTATGGGCTTGCTTCTCCAGGTGCCGAGTAACAAACCCACTAACTTTTTCGGGTTAATTTTTGCTCCTGTCACCGTTTCGTATTCTTTAAGTGTCTCGCCTAGCATATCGACGTGCTTTTCGCTCGACACTATGACGGTGACATCGTCCGCATATGCAGACACGCTCGTCCCGCAACCCAGCTCTCGTGGGATACCCCTCAGTGTCGCCAGCTTCCGCAGTAGTGGTTCGAGCGTCAATACATACAGAAGCGCCGACAGGGGACATCCCTGACGGACCGAACGCGTGATGTCGAACGGTTTTGACAGGTGACCGTTTACCCGAATTACCGATCGGATGCCGCTATACAAGGCAGCGATCCAACCGCGGAAGACGGGACCAAAGCCAGCTGCCCTGAGGACGGCCGCCAGGTATCGACGGCCGACCCTATCGAAGGCTTTAGATTTATCTAAATTGATCAGCGCCCCACCCATGCCAGGATCCTTAACTACCCTGTCCATGATAGATAGATAGATAGATAGATAGATAGATAGATAGATAGATAGATAGATAGACTGGTTGAATTATTGGGGTTGATATAATCAGCTAAAACTTTGCAGACTGTGAGACTGTGATACTGTGTCCCGGCGTGACTGTAGTCCACAGACTGAAACCAGTAGCAGAATAAACAAACATATATATATATATATATATATATATATATATATATATATATATTTATATATATATAGGTGAGAAAGTTGGTATGTGAAAGCACGTGGCTGGATGTATAAAAGATAATAAGAGTGAAAAAACTACAGAAGGCTTGTGTTACATGGTTAAAGTATATATTTAAATTATGTCAGAAAAATGTTATAAAATCTTTTTGATATATAAACATTGTATTTGGAGAAATAACCGGTTTCGTGTTGTCTTTTCAAATTTCTCTACTTCATTGTAACATGTGTTCGCTCCAGTCTGAAAAGAAGAGTTCTAGTGAGCATATTGAGAAATGCGCAAAACAAATGCTACCACAATTTATAATCTTTCCTTTCTATCAATGTGCCATTAGAACACCATCACAAATTAGATTAAATAAGGAAACCTTTTTTATTCAAAAATACAAACCCAAACTTAATCATTGCTAACACATTTAAATAAGGAAATTCATCACCCCACTGAGAAGGAAAAAAATATAGAACAAAACCATGGTAAATTAATCAAATTCTACCACCTCCTAGATTTCGATTATCTCCCTTATACCGGAAGAAATCCCTAATTACCTCCCCCTATCTAGAACTCTTCTTTTCAGACTGGAGCGAACACATGTTACAATAAAGTAGAGAAATTTGAAAAGACAACACGAAACCGGTTATTTCTCCAAATACAATGTTTATATACCAAAAAGATTTTATAACATTTTTCTGACATAATTTAAATATATACTTTAACCATGTAACACAAGTCTTCTGTAGTTTTTTCACTCTTATTATCTTTTATATATATATATATATATATATATATATATATATATATATATATATATATATATATATATGTATGTATGTATGTATGCTGTCAGTGTTTTAGCGTATTTTCTACAACTAACTATTAAAACAGCCGACATCTGAAAATGTGTTGCTATTATTTAATGTCTGAATATATTATTTAACATATGTTGTTAGTATTTCATGTCTTTTGTATAACTATTATCACTACTAATACCTGAAAGGAAGTATTTTGATATGTTTGAATAGATGCTGAGTTAGTTTTTATGTTTTTCCGTTTAACTAATTCCAGTTTTTGTATAAAATTAGTAGCTCTCTCCCAATATAACTAAATAACTTGCTGGAAAAACTGAATTCGGAAACCAAAGATAAAAAAAGAAAATGCATTTTATCAGAAAGAACTTCTACTGCTATATAACCGTATGTATGAATGTATTTCTGCTGTATATTGTTTGTTTTTTTAGTAACTTACTTCGTTTAACTTGTTGCTCGCCCAGAGCATGTTCATACAATTTAGTAGACAGAAAAAACAATTCGATAACTTTAAAAAAAAGCAATGTTTTATTTTCTTAAACCAGCAATATCTTAATAAAATTGTGCTGTTATGTTGCTTGTATATATATGTGTGTGTGTGTGTGTCTCTGTGTGTGTCTCTGTGTGTGTCTCTGTGTGTGTGTGTGTGTGTATGTGTATGTGTCTGTGTTATTTTTAAATATATGTGCTAAATATTATAAACACCAACATCTAAAATAAATTTTATATTATTATCTTACTGTTTGTGTGGTCAGTAGTTAGGTGTATACTGCACCTGTAACGTCTTTTATGGTGTCATCAGAGGTAAGAGAGCAGCAGTTATGGCCATTTTGAAGGCAGGGAAGAGTAGAAGTCACCATTAGACCGAAGAATAATTGCCCCAAAGGACCACGACGATAGTAATTTTCAATTAAATTTTATACCCGAGAACACACACAGTTCAAATTCTCGGACGAGTTCCATACAGTTTCCGTCAACCGAACACCTTACATTGTCGATCTAAGACTGTGACATTCCAGCTATGACTAACCATTTCTGTTTTTACATCTAGTTCATACATGCGTGTGGTGAAGGTGCACATGCATTTGTGTGTTGTTTTCGTTCATGGCACTTGTAATGAACGAAACTCTCAGACTTTCAGTCAATTTTGTAACTTTCTGTGGGTTAAATGTAATAAACACACACTTATATATACATTCATACACACAAACACACATATGTACGAGGGGTGTATGAAAAGTTTTGAGCCTTGAAGACTTGTACCATGTTTTGTATTTTTGAGGCTCAAGATTTTCACACACCCCTCGTATGTGGATGTGAGTGTGTGAATATATATGTGTGTATATGAATACACACACACACACACACACACACACACATATATATATATATATATATATATATATACATATATAATATTATATTATATTATATTATATTTTATATATATATATATATATATATTATATTATATTATATTTTATATATATATATATATATATATATATATATATAAAATTTATAGAAAACAAAAGACAAAGACAGGTAAAGGAACGACAAGCAGGTGTATTAGCTTAATGCTCGAGAATAATGGAAAAGTTTTTGACGTTTCGGGCCTACGCTCTTCGACAGAAAGGATTGGGAGGAAAAAATTCAGTTTCCGTCTACCAAATCCGCTCCCAAGAATTTAGTCGGCCCGAGTTTATAGTAGAAGACACTTGCCCAAGGTGCCACACAGTGGGAATGAACCTGGAACCATATAGTTGGGAAGCAAGCTACTTATCACACAGCCAGCAAAGGTCTACGTTATCCAGTGTATTATGTTCCCGCTGATCTATCACCAATTGTATCATTCATGAAATTCTGTACACCCAGAATTATTTTGACCTTCCGCTTATAAGCCAGTAATATGGGATTTGATGGAAATTTGGCTGTTATTTCTAGCAGGGTAATTGACCACTGTAAATGTACCTTCGTTGGTTCAAACAACGAGTGAACATGTCTTGAGGTATTCAAACTAACTGAATTTTTTTTATGTTTTTGTTTCTTTTTGTTGTTTTTTTTAAGAGCTTTGTGTTTTTTTTTTTTTTTGTCTTATTCAATTTTCCCAAAAACCAGAATAATAACCCGGAATTAATATTATCTTCTCCTCACTGATCACCGATCAATGATCGATGATCAATCACCTTGAGGCATTTTGTAGTTACTTCCTGTTAAGCTCATTTGTTTACATTTATAAAAATTATTTTTCTAATTATTTTTTTTTTTTTGTGAAAACAAAATTTTTTAAGAAATATTTTTTCTCGCTTTTTATTCTCAGTTTCCATTTCTTTTTTATATATTTTCCCCAAAAAATATTTCCTTTGTTTTGTTTTGTTTTGTTTTTTTTCTGTCATAATTCCGTCACGTTTCTTTTTTATTATTGTTTTTGTTATCTAGTGAGAAGAGAGGGAGTAAATTATTGTTTAATTAAAATTATGCTAATTGAAACGCAACGTTTTTCTTTGTTTTTGCTTCTTTTTCCTTTTTGTTTCTTCACCAGAGAAATCGTTTTTCACGCTTTTATTTCTTGATATAATGTTTCCATTGGTTAATGCATTCCAATGAAATTATGTAGTTAGATAACTTCCGGACAACCATGGCTACATGGTTAAAAAGGACGTTTCGCAACTTCGCAAACTCAGGTTCGATTCCACTGAACGGCATTCTCAGACAAGATAGTTTAGCTCGACCAAAGAGATTTTATTTTTTACTTGTTTCAATAATTTTGAACTGCCGCCATGTTGAGGCACCGCCTTGAAGAATAAATCGACACCAGTACTTTTTTAAAAACTCGGTGCTTATTCTATCGGTCTCTTTTGCCGAACCGCTAAGTTACGAGAACGTAAACACGCTAACACTGGATGTTAAGCGGTGGTGGGGGACAAGCACAAACACACATACACACGCACATATATATATATATATATATGTATGTGTGTGTGTGTAAATTTGAACTATATATACATATATATATATATATATATATATATATAGTTCAAACATATATCTAAATATATATATATATTTGATTAATAAATTCAAAAAGGGATAAAACGCTTTTACAAGAATTTTATCAAGAAGCCAGTGTGTAAAAAAATTCATAAGGGAAATGTCTATTCCCAAGAATATAACTATTCGTTTATATTTATATAAAGGGCATTATTACAGAAAAATAATAACACCACACAGATTCATTCTAGTAATCGCGAAATCGGTCGATACATAGTTAAGTTTATTTAAAAGAAAGTTGGTCGTCTTCTGTTGGTTGTTTTTCCTAGCATTAGGTACTAAATGTGGTTATTTTGAGAAATCCACTGTGTGGCGTTATTATTTTTATGTAATAATGCCCTTTATATATATATATATACATACATATATGTGTGTGTGAGAGAGAGAGAGAGAGTAACAAAGATATATAGGTGTCATTTGTTTCAAGCGACTCCTTTAACTGATTAATGAAAACATTACATCATTTGAAAGAATCCGTTCTCGTCAGATGACCGCATAAACTTCAAACATAGAGGATACAACCGCTGCTTTAACATATTCATTGTTTCTGTTGCCATATCTCTGGCAGAATAAGTTTAGAAAGTAATGCATACCTTGTCAAGTCTACTATAATTTAGAGAGTAGCAGAGGAAATAGTGGGGGTCAGGATAAAAAGAGTGGTGACCTAGTTACTTCCACTTGGAAGACAATATGTAGGATGTAGTCTTCAACCATTTAAAATCAAATCCATTGGGGGTTGTCAACTGTATTCTAGTTAAGGGAGATAAATCAGTTAATGTCAGACAATCTACTATAGTCTCAATGTATTGGAACCATATGTCCAGCTTTATCTACACAAAAGGATCGGACGTAAGGTAGTCATAAGGGAATACCTGATGTAGAAGGGATAATAATTGGAAGAAAGAGGGATAGGAATGGCCAATACTTATTTTGATTATCATATTAATATCAGGAAAACCCAAAGGAATAAGTAATATAAAATTTAGGGGTGGAATTTAGAATTAGAGAATAAGGGAGGTAGTATATTATAACTTAGCAAATTTGTAATGTTAAAGCGAGAAGATTTAAATCAATATATAGAAGGTTAGAAATTGAATGTAAAACTTAATAATGGGATACTTTAATATATAAGAAAAAATATATTGAGACTTTTCATAAACATAGTGTATAGAAGATCGTGGTAAAGATATTCTATAATGAATGTATAACGGAATTAAATTATCATATGAATAGGAACTTATCGTATACGTTAAACTAATATAAGAACTTTTCACTTCATTACGGGTGGATAAATATAAGAGATTGTAAGATATGGTATCCAATAAATGGGGTAATTAAATTAGAGATATTTCAAATGCATGACGCAGTACGTTTAGATACAATATTTAAACAAATTTGGGCATATAAACACTTAATGAATATACTGCGTGATTGAAAAATATAATAAAATACGAATTCCTATATCCAGTGAATTATATACAAAAAACCCTTATAAATTGTCAGAAAATTTTTATAAATTATAAATACTGTGAAAGTATATAAAAGGATATATAAATGTATAAAGATATCAAATGTAAAATATAAAAATTTATAAAATATAATAATTAATTAAAAATATAAAAATATAGTGAGTTTTATGTAAAGAAATTATAAACTGCCAAACCATTTATGAGCTATAAAAGCTACACAAATGTATAAGAGGGTCTATAAATACATAAAAATTTAATAATATAAAATTTTAAAATTTATAAAATATCTTTTACAGAACGATATAAAAGGTATAAAAGGGATATAAAAAAGATATAGAATAGAATAAAATAAGGATTATTTTATAATGATATTGGTATATTGAAAAGAATTCCTAGACATTTCATTATAACTAACACAATATAAAATAAAATATATGCATCAAATATTAACGGAAATTAAAATACCTCTGGAAATGGCTTTATAAAATATTTCTAAAATGCGTCAAATACAATACATACATATATATAAATACATATATATATATATATATATATATATATATATATATATATATATATATATATATATATATATATATATACATATATATATATATACATACATATATATACATACATATATATATATATATATATATATATATATATATATATATATATATATATATATATATATATATATATATATATATATATATACTGTAAGTTTAGAGGGAATACTTGATAAGTGTAAGCACCTGTATATGCCAGAAAGTGGCAGAGGTGAGAGAATATATCAAACATAAATTAATACACGATATCCTTTGTGTTCTGTTTTTAATTTATGTTATATATATATATATATATATATATATATATATATTTATATATATATATATATATATATATATATATATATATATATATATATACATACACACCTTACTTTTTAATATCTTACTAAAATTTCCCTCCTCCTTTCATATAAAACTACTTTTCTAATTATTGTCTTCCATACATTAATATTTCCAAGTTGATTTTTTTTTTTTGCCTTTGTATGTATATATCGGGTTGAAAAATGACTGTAACCATATTTCATAATCTGATGAAGCACCGTTCTTAACCAGTATTACCTTGTAAATTCTACAAAAGTACAATATAATACATTTCTCCTCTAGGCACAACGCCCGAAATTTTGGGGGCGGTGGCCAGTCGATTAGATTGATCCCGGTACGCAACTGGTACTTAATTCATCGACACCGAAAGGATGAAAGGCAAAGTCGACCTCGGTGAAATTTGAACTCAGAACATAAATACAGACGAAATACCACTAAGCATTTCGCCCGGCGTGCTAACGTTTCTTATTTCTTTATTGCCCACAAGGGGCCAAGCATAGAGGGGACAAACAAGGACAGACAAAGGGATTAAGTCGATTACATCGACTCCAGTGCGTAACTGGTACTTAATTTATCGACCCCGAAAGGATGAAAGGCAAAGTCGACCTCGGCGAAATTTTTCAACTCAAAACGTAAAGACAGACGAAATAGCGCTAAGCATTTCGCCCGGCGTACTATATAATTTATAATATATACACTAATACAGACATGTAAAATGATTTATCATGCACTAAAATAAATTATTTTTTCGTGTTGTTGGCTGCGAAACGATGATATTCTTATGGGTATCAACTGGTAAAATAAACATTCATTTCATATCTCTTGACTTTCTTTTTACTTTATATATGTGTGTGTGTGTGTGTGCGTGCGTGCGTGCGTGCGTGCGTGCGTGCGTGCGTGTAAAAGAACCTGTTTAAAAGTTTCTAAAACTACAAAAGTACATCGAGCAACCACGTAGTAGGGACGAGGCCTGATCGATCGATCGAAAAATCTCTTTCGATGACATCGAGTTCGATGCAATTTCAATATCATCGATTCCGACCATTGATTATTATCAATCAAACACATCAATTTAATCGGCAAGTTATTACAAAACAAAACGAAAACAAATGAAAGTGAATGCCTGACCTATGAAATGACGGTCATTTTTTTAGTTTTCGTCTTTCCTTTCATTTCGTCAGTATTTCTTTTCTAACAGCATGATTAATTGTTTCAATTTAACACGCTAACAATAAAGTAAATATAAAATGTCAAATTATTTGATATTCAGTGTATTTATTTGATAGTAGTAGCATTTTAAATGGAAAATGTGAAAGGAAAGTGACAAAATTATATTCTTTTTTTTTTTTTTATAGATTTCTATTTTTCTCATTTTGGCACATTGGACATCTGAAAGTGCTCCTATTAAAAATGAAATAATGGCTTTTTCATAAAACTCAGTAATTCTAATAAAA
>NC_142952.1:8345973-8446928 GCF_046866305.1 Octopus bimaculoides
ATATCTGTGTGTATGTATGTATGTATGTATGTAAGTGCGTATATATATATATATATTTGCCTATTGTTTTTGTCGTTAATTTTGAAAACACATACAAAGATAAATACCTACATCCATAAATACATACATACAAACATACAAACATACATGCATTCATACACTTATATATTCATGCATCCACACATACACACACACACACACATTATACATACATGAGTACACATGCATATACACACACGCATACAGACACACACACACACACACACACAGACATACATATATACATACACACATACATAGATACGTTACTTTAGCACGGTTTTAATGAAGCCATTGTGTGCTTGAATTGTTAAGGCTGTTTTGTTTCAAAAGCCAGTACAATGCAAAGTAGAAATAAAGGAATGCAATCGAGAGGAAGACAAAACAACGTCTTACTCTTTACCTCAAGGTAAACTGTTACTTTGTCTTTCTTGTTTCTCTTTCAAATCTTTTGCATTACACTGATTTGAAAAGAAATCAATTTTAACCCGCTACCTGTCTTGTGTATCATATGTGATACACAGGACATACGAGGAGGTACCCAAATGTAACCGGAAATGTTCTCTATGAGACAAGCCCGTTGTAGTTCAGGCTTCCGCCGCAAGAAGCCACTTGGTGCGACCCTCAGGCATCAATCTGCCGACCGGCGTTACGATGTGCGATCCCACTGCCACGTAGTGTGCCTTCTGTTTTGTAGTGCTTCTCCCCTGTTCGTCGATTTTTGCGATGGTTGAAATGAAGGAACGGCGTGCTTCCGTGAAATTCTGTTTTCTGCTGTGGAAAACAGCGGCCGAGATGGTTATCACGCTTCAAACAGCTTACAAGCACGCTGTCATGATCATAATACAAGTTTACAAGTGGTTTCCATGCTTTAGGAACGGTCACTTATCGCTTGAAGATCAACCTCGTTCAGGACGACTGTCGACCTCCCGAACGAATGAAAAACATCATGAAAATTCATGAAGTGATCTTGAAGGCCAGTCACCGAACAACTGATGAACGTGTTGATATGACCGATGTGTCCTGAACCTCCTGCCATCGAATTTTAGGAGAGAAATTTCGAATGAAAATAGATGCGGAAGATCAAAATCAGCCACCACTGAATGTATGTCGTGAACTGAAAGAACCGTTGGAAGTTGATCCGGACTTTTTATCTAAGGCCATCACTGGTGATGAAAGCTGGTGCTACGGAATTTGCAGATGTGGAAGAGGTGAAGAAAAAGACGACAACCTGATTGCTACTGAGTGCTTCTCAAAAGCTTATTTCAGTTTTCTGTCTCACCAGATCATGAATAGGCCCGCTACGTCCCCAGCCACACTGACACAGATGGCTGTTCCTTGAACTTGTATATATAGCTCCTCATTGAATTCAACTATATGGTGCTGTAGGGTGGGCTTTAAACTTTCACCCACTGCATGTGCGGTGGTTTTCCTAGCTGTTGATGTGATTGTGGTTGGTCTACCGCATTCTGACCTAGTGGGACAGAATCTACTTAGGTCGTAGTAATCCAAGTATTCTCGATCGTAAATGGGCTTCAGGGGGAGGCCCATTTCCATCGTGTTCACCTCACAGAAGACTACCTCGTTCTCGGAGATAAATTCCACATATCTTTCTACAGCAAGGTCAATACCGATAGATGGGTAGAGTGATACCACATCCATACTGCTTCCCATACATTCTGTCAGGTCGTAGGAGCGGTTACATTCATTAACCCTGCTGAAGAGCTCTTCTGTGCTTTCACAAACACCAGGAGACATCTCACTGTCTCCTCGGGACACTTGCAAAAGAAGTATGATAGCCACACACACATACAGCCTGGCAGAAACGTTAGCACGCCGGGCGAAATGCTTTGCGGTATTTCGTCGACCGTTACGTTCTAAGTTCAAATTCCGCCGAGGTCAACTTTGCCTTTCATCCTTTCGGGGTCGATCAAATAAGTACCAGTTAATCACTGGGGTTGATGTAATCGACTTAATCCCCTTGTCTGTCCTTGTTTGTCCCCTGTATGTTTAGCTCCCTATGGGCAATAAGGAAATAAAAAATTATCCAAAGAAAAAAGAATCCAGTGCCTTGTAATGAATTATGACAGCATTCTGAAGAAGAATGGTAATGTTAAAAATCCTAGGACACAACTAAACATCTGACTCATAAAAGTTCACAATAGGCACTGGTTCGGATGATTCTCAACCATTTTTCGCCTATGGATCCCTTTGATTCCTATTTTTCTCTACTAGACCTCCATAACAACAATTCGATGTATATAAAAGAAACCCTATTGTATTCTTATAATTAAACATTATTAGGAATTGTACAAAACAAATTAGATACTGTGGAAGTATGAACAATTTATTTTACATAAATTTTAACAACAAAATTTTGCATGGACCCCTCACACACACCCAGGGCCATATGGGCCCCGGTTGCGAACCACTTTTTTTTTAATGTGCTGCTTCTTCAACATCATACCCAAACTTTAATGGCCAATCCTGTTATAGGTCTTCTCCATGACACGTGCACAAACAATGTAGAGATTGTGCAATACATTCGTGCAAAGACGACGGAGTATTTCTCCAACTTTCAACTCGGTCAAATTCTACAGTATAACCTCCAAGCTCCGCTCACCAATTGCATTAATGGTGGAAGAATGCAAAAGCCATTAAATTAGAACAGTCAGAAAACTGATAGTACCCGAGGGTAACAAAGTCAAACCCGCCATCAAAGGCATATAGGGCGCAGGAAGTGGAAGTTCTAGGAACGAGAAATATACTGGTCACAGCAGGGAATCGTTATAATGGTCTGTCAAGAATGGCTACGATTTGGCAACACCAGCACCAAGAGTCGGAGAAATTTTGTGCCATAGATAAGAGAGGGTGCATTGTGCAGAGGGTCCGACAACCATTAGATAGAGGTCATCATGTAAAAGCGGTTGGTGTTGCTTGCCAGAAGAAATGGATCGAGTAAACCCAGTACTTGAGTGACTACTGTTCTGAAGGGAGCGCTACAATATTGAAAGTTGTCCTTCTTCCTGTGTGTTGTGGCAGACTTCTTGCCAACCCCACAAAAAACTTAAAATGTGGGGCAAAGAAGACGACCCATCAGGGAAGCAGTGTGGAGCAATTCTGTACTCTGAACCACAATTTGACTAATGTCCAAAGGCACTAGGAAAATGTAAATACAAGTGGAAGTATGACAAGGCCCTTACTAAAATCAATCATGTGGATGAACCTTCAGAGAGTTAAGGCCAGCAAACAGCAAACATCGCCACTCAAAGCATCAAGTTCTTCAGAGATGGTGATAAAACACCTAAGGCAAAAGCAGCCGTAGGAGACTTGTTTTCTATTTTGCCTCTGCGAAATATAAGTGGATCTTCATGATTCGTCGTTCCGAAAGAGAGAGCAATAATCTCGCGCCAACTAGACATGGTTCTTCTACCCAGAACAAAAACCGTAAGTGGTTGAACTCACAGAGTACTGGAAGGACACACTGACACACTTAATAGTGAAAGGATGATATGCAACCTCATTTCATTCCCAATTGAAATCGGCTGCTATAATTTCTAAGCAAAAGGCAACCCGCTGTTGCTTCCAAAAATTGGTTTGCAACACAAACAACTGAAGAAAGCCGCGAGGAAGATCGCCATGATAACTGTGAGCAGCTCAAGACGGTTGTGGTTGAGACGAAAGTTTATTCAGCCCTCGTTGCATAAGAGACGAAACGTTGCGCCTGTGACATACCTGCAATAACTTTAGTCCCATCAAGAAAAAGTTGTCCTTCCTCCTGTGTGCTGTGGCAGACCTCTTGCCAACTCGATACAATCTTAAAAGCTGGGACAAAGAAAATGATCCATCAGGAAAACAGTGTGGAGCAATTCTGCACTCTAAGCCACAAATTGACTAATGTCCAACGGAACTAGGAAAAGATAGGTACTAGTAGAAGCACGACAAAGCCCTTACCAAAATTACCAAGGGGACAAACCTGCGAAGAAAGCATATTTTTAAATAGCTCCTGCAAGTAGGTGGGGGTTAGTTATCGCCAATGTATAGTTCACCTCAAGTCTACGGGAAATAACTCTTCAATCATATAGAAGGAATTGCTTCTCATCGATTATTTTTTCAACTCGTTTAACTAGTATTATCAAAATTATTTTCTATTTCCACAGAAAGAAAAATCCAGATATCCACTCTCATTTCACAGCTCAAAATAACAAAAACAAACACACCAGCATAAAAGACTTCCTGCGAATATTCTGCTTGAGGTTACGAGGGAAACCTCTATGCGGCCAATTTTCGTCGCTAGAAAAAACAGCTAGACATCTCGTAAGTTCAACTGCAGCGTTTTTCTTTATTTAATATAATTTTTTTTTTTTTTTATTTTATTCATCCGTGACTAATATATAGTCACGGATGAATAAAATAAAATAAAAGGACTGGTATCGCTGGGAAACATTTAATTGTCGTTGAACTGAATCATGCCTTGAATAGGATAAAAATGACCAGGTCACATCCACATCATGAGTCTGGGTGATTCACAGAGACACAAACAGTACGTAACCTGTCTCTATTAAAAGAGAGAATGCTGCAAAATAAAACACCCAGAAATATAGGAACCTTGCAATTCTGAACGGCAACGAAGACAAAAACCATTCATTATTTACATTCGATGGGTATTTGTTCTCATCTTGTTTGTTGTTAACACAACTTTTCGGCTGGTATACCCTCCAGCCTTCTTCAGGTGTCTTGGGGAAATTTCGAACCTGGGTTCTCATTCCTAAGGTATTTTTCGATGTTGTTATTATTATTATTATAATTATTAGTGTTCAGGTCACTGCTTGGAATCGAACTCGGAATCTTGGGGTTAGAAGCCCGCGCTCTTAACCACTACGCCATATGCCCTTTCAATACAAAAATCATTCGTTTATAATTGTATAAAGACATTTAATAAGAAATAACCATACGAAATGATTTATGTCCCTTGCACCATTGAACACGTTTAAAAGGATTTCACAAAGCCAAGCCAAGAAGGAGATATGTAATTGCGTAGTTGTGTAGTAAGGAGCTTACTTCCCAACCACACAGTTCCAGGTTCAGTCCCACTGCATGACACCCTGGGCAAGTAGCTTCAATAATAGTCTCGGGCTGACCAAAGCTTTGTGAGTGAACTTAACAGATAGAAACTGAAAGAAGCCCCGTCATGTGCGTATGTGTGTATGTATTTGTGTCCCGCCACCGCTTGGCAACCCGTGTTGGTGTATTTACATCCCTGTAATTTCGTCGTTCGACAAAAGAAACCAAGGATTTTTTTAAAAATAAATCCCAGGCTAGATTTGTTCGATTAAAACTCTTCAAAGCAGTGCCCCAGCATGGCCGTAGTCAAATGACTGAAACGATATATATGTTAAATCATTAATCCCTACACACATTTCCCCTCTCAGTGAGAAATGTCCAGTCTACCCACCCAGGGGCCTGTGCATTTAGTGACAATGATTGTTTTTGTGCTCCTGGATAGCAGAAACATGTCTGGTCACAATGATGTTATCAATATCTCTTCCTGAAAGATTATACAGCTTGAAATTCCAAGAACTTTGTAACACATGTGAATTCTATGCATCTTCCTTTTCGTCATTAATTTGAAATTTCCCGTGCTAGGAAGTTGGTTATCTCCCTTGCATTGATGGCCATAAACAGAAGCAAACACACACACACAGCTTTATTTTCTCAAGAGAAAATTAGAAGCATTTCTATACATTTTTGTAGTTCCTGCAGTGGTGCATACACAACTTGCTGAGCTGGAAACTCTCTCCTATGATTTGTGTCTCTAAGTCCTACGGAGTGAAAAGCGAAGATGTAGAGACGACTATAAAATATGACAATGCACAGCGTCTAACAGAAATGCATGTGCAGAATTAATTCTTGATGCTGTGAAAGTCAATTTAATCACTACTCGATGTATGAAGACAATGTAGCAGGTATTTCTGTGCAATTAAGATGCTTGCTTCCCAACCACATAGTTTCAGGCTTAGTCCCATTACAGGATACACTGGGCATGTGTCTTCTACTGCAGTCTTGGGCTGACCAAAGCCTTGTGAGTGGATTTGGTAGACGGTAACTGGAAGAAGCCCATACATAATGCATGTACAGTGTGTGTATTGGAACTCCATCGCTTACGACGTCGAGGGTTCCAGTTGATCCGATCAACGGAAACAGCCTGCTCGTGAAATTAACGTGCAAGTGGCTGAGCACTCCACAGACACGTGTACCCTTAACGTAGTTCTCGGGGAAGATTCAGCGTAACAAAGTGTGACAAGACTGGGCCTTTGAAATACAGGTACAACAGAAACAGGAAGTAAGAGAAAGTTGTGGTGAAAGAGTACAGCAGGATTCGCTACCATCCCCTGCCGGAGCCTCGTGGAGCTTTAGGTGTTTTCACTCAATAAACACTCACAACGCCCGGTCTGGGAATCGAAATCGCGATCCTATGACCGCGAGTCCGCTGCCCTAACCATTAGGCCATTGCACCTCCACACATGTACAGTAACCACTCACCATATCGTGGTTCACCTATTGTACCCTCAGTACATCACAGATTTTTCTGGCTAGTATATGTAAATTTATATCACAGGCTTCTGAAGCTGATATGCATTTATGTTTCTTTTTTATTTTACTTATTTCTGTGGTAAAATAAGCATTTTCACGCCTAAAAATGAATAATGGGTGTGTGTATCCATGTCCTTGTCTCGAAATCATGTGATAGTTATAAATTTAGCTGACCATCATACAAGCAGCGTCTCTCATTTCCAGTCATCCATAAAAATATAGACAACCATGGAGAATTACAAACTTGCTTGGAAATAGTGAGGATGGAAGACAGGTAGAGCATCCAGCTGTAGAAAATCTACCTCACTAAATTCTGTCTGACCTATGCAGCCATGAGAAAGTGGATGCTAAAATGATGCTTACTCAATATAGAAGAATTCTTATCCCATGCAGTCACATTAAACAAAATCTAACATAGAAATAGTTCAAAGAGATTTTAATTGTAATAATTTACATTTCACATTAAACTGAATTCATAAAATAACAATCAAATTTTATACTTTACAAAAATTCTTTAAATATCCATTTCACATTTTGGCACAAAACCAGCAATTTCAGAAGAGGGAATAAATCGATTACATCGACCCCAGGGCTCAGCAGATATTTATTTTATTGACCCCCACAAGGTGCAGCCTTCTGGCTTGCCAGTCCTCAGTCAAATCGTCCAACTCATGCTAACATGGAAAGCGGACATTAAACGATGATGATGACAATGATGATGAAGCAGTCATGTGATGTGCAGAATCAATTCAGCTGCAATAAGCCAAATGTATGTTTTACTTGTACGTGTGGTTAGAGAAAATACTGTGTGGGGATTCTGTTATTATACACTATTATATCTCCTTTTGTGTGTAAAAAAAATATATTATTGACATAAATCATTTTATATTCATTTCAAGGAATGAGTTTCGAGTGATGAATATGCGAATGTTTAATTAAGGAACTATTTTCAGAAAATGATTTACCACAGGTATCACAATGGTATGGCCGCTCTCCTGTATGAGTGCGTATATGATTTGTTAATTGATCATTGCGAGAGAATGATTTACCACATGTAACACAGCAATACGGCTTTTCTCCTGTATGAATACGTTTGTGTTTAGTTAAGTGAACATTTTGAGAGAAAGATTTACCACAGGTAACACACTGATATGGTTTACCTCCTGTGTGAGTGTGTTTGTGACGAGTTAAATGATGATTTAGCGTAAAAGATGTACCACAAATTTGACAGCAAAATGGCTTCTCTCCTGTATGAACACGTTTGTGTCTACTTAAATTATGACTTTCAGAGAATGATTTACCACAGATATCACAACGATATGGTTTGTCACCTGTATGAGTACGTTTGTGTTTAATTACAGCGCAACTTTGAGAGAATGTCTTACCACAGATATCACACTGATATGGTTTCTCTCCTGTGTGGCTGCGTTTATGAACTGCAATATTCTTTCGATTGAATAATTTTCCACAGATATCACAGTGTGATTTTTCACTTGTTTGAGTATATTTATGACTCCTTAAGTGAGCTGTTTCAGAAAAACCAATCTTTTTACATTGTGTTTTATAATTAAGCTTTTTTTCCATATTTCTATGCTCATCAAAATATACAGATGTTTTTTTCTTCTTTTCCTTTTGATATTTTATTTCTACAAATATATATTCTCCTATACTTCAACGAACTGTGATTTTTACCAATACCTGACGATGTTGCAAGCTAATTGGTAAATTTCTCCAAGTTTACATCTGTCCTGTTTAACAGCTTCCTTTAGTCTTTGAAAAACAAGCAATAATGATGAAACATCTGAAATACAGACAAAAGTATTTTATGCCTATGTCATCTCATATTCTGAAATAAAACAATAAAAAACGTAGTTAAAAAATGCTGAAATTCAGCAATGAATATTTTGCTATGTTTCTACACTAAGAAACTAGATATAAAATTAACTTTTAACTGAACAATGTACTGTACCTCTTTTCTTTCTCTCTCTTTTTCTCTAATTATGTCAAATCATTACCAACAGGCTAAGTAATGCAATGACAAACAGAAATATCATAAAATAGGTAAAATTTAGTGCGTCAATTATGTTACCTCACTGCCCCTTACAACATGCCCAAGTAGAGAGCCTCTACAGTAGACTATGTAGATATTATAATCATCTTCCTTTCAATAGTGTATTGCTTTATGTTTCATTGCCCTAAAGCAATGCATATCGCAATATCTTTCACTCTGAGAAAGAAGTCCTTTGTTACTTGCAGAAGTAATAGCTTCTTGAACTTTTTCCAAACCTTTTTTTTATTCTTGGTATGACACTTTTGGTACACCCACTTCTCCTGCTATTTTCGTCCCCTATATAACAAAAGCTTTCAGTTACTTTTACACCTAGTAGACAGTTTTATTTTTTTATTTTATTTTGGTAACCGTGCACTAATACCGAAAGGGGGAAAAAAACGGACCTTGCGAACTTTCCGCCAGTCCTTTCCCCACCTCTTCAGAAAGCATTTTCCCCACAAATTTCCTTATAATCGTGATCTATGCTGTTTGAAAGGTGCTTCTGTAAAATTTCATTAAAAGATATCAATTTTCTTGAAAGTTAAGAGGGGGAAAAAATGGATCGTGTGAATTTTCCGAAATCCTCTCCCCACCCTTTCGGAAAACATTTTCCCCAGAAATTTCTTTATAATCGTAATCTGTACGATTTGAACGGTATTTCTATAAAATTTCATCAATATATATATCCATTTTCCTGAAAGTTATAAAGTTATAAAGGGAAAAATCGGATCTTGTGAATTTTCCGAAAGTCCTCCCCGTTCGTTTGCGCAAATTTTTATTTTTTCATATTCATTTTCTACACATTTTTTTTTTTTACCCCCAGTAGGCTGGAGTTCTTTTTGTTTTCGTTAACGGGTCTCAAACTGTATATTGATCCTTTTGAATGCTTATTGCCCTAGTGCATATGAAATCTACCTTCTCTGACAGCTCACCCGGGATCTCATTTCACTTCTCGTGTGTCCATTATTTACCCTAGGTCCAACTTATGTAATTTACACCTATTAACAGTTTCGCCATTCTGATAGCATCAGAGTCCTCTATCTACCAAATCCATACACAAGGGCTTGGTCAGCATGAAGCTACAGTAGAAAACACTCCTTCCTCCTTATTCAATCTTAAATCTAAACAATCGCAAACTTTGGACTATGTAGTGCCGTACGTGCTTCTAAATTTAGTGGGAGCGAGCACAAAAAAAAAAAAAAACTGGAGCCACAACACAGACCAAACAATTATTAACTCATTTCTCTTACATTACGCGAAATATTTCATTAGTTATAATATATGTAATTATATTCAACGTTCATTAATTTCATATTTCAGTAACAATGTCATTATGTATGAAACTTACAACTACTGATATCTGATATAGGTGTGGCATGAAAAAGATAGAATTCTGCGGGATTGACCTGTGTAAGATTATGACGTTACGGTTTGTTTTGGTTATTTGGATGTCAGCAGCCATCAACGCATCACAGGAGATTGAGCGGACAGTTCAAAACCACGGGAGGTTGGACAAATAAAGTAATGACCCCAAAAAGTTCTTCCAAAACCATGCGATTAACAAAAAGAAAAGAGAGAGAGAGATTCGACTTTTATCGCATAAATGAACTAAATAGTTTTTAAAATTTTGCTAAGCCACTGTGATGAAGAAAATATCGATAATTTGACTCCCAAATACCTGACTACTATTTATGATGTTCACTAAATCTATAATTTCACTAATATTGCATGTAACATTCGACTCTGGAATGACAAATATAAAGATTAAAATTTCATTTCGGAAGTATTACCGTCTACGTAAATGTAAGGACACGGAAATATCGTTCTTCATTGGTGTTAGATTTTCTCACTTCTATAGCATAAGAATATCCTGACTTCTAAACTGTATGTTACGAGTCAGGGTATTCCAGAACCGGGCCGTGTATCATTTGGAACTGGGCCGCACGGAAATAATTTTTCAATTTACTTTCTAAAGCACTGACAAGCGCAGACTGTAGGGTGTTTTTGTAGTTTCCTGTGTTAAAATGTAGTAACATAGTTCTTTATAGAACAGCCATGTTATAGTGGCAAAGAAAGAAAACAAACACATTACAGTCTAGTATTGCTACTACTTATGTCTCTCTATAGGCAGGTGCCCAGTACCGAAGAAGAATAAAGACCCAGAAACAATAGACTACTTGCCAAAACGGAGGGCTGTGATTCGCTCCCTTATTGACAATATATCGGACAAAGGTTGTATCGTTAACCAGCTGGAAAATTCGATTTTCTGTAGTTAAAATGTAGTGACAGTTCTTTATAGAGCCATGTTCTATAACGTGTGTGCGTATATATATATATATAGATATACATACATACACACAGACTCACACACATTTATATTTCATATATATACATAATACATAAAGATATGTGTGTGTGTGTGTGTGTGTAGTATTATAATCATTCGATTATATATGATGCACTTTATTGCGTTTTCTTCTGCGCGTGATCACTTCATCCGTGCTGCAAAAATATAGACAACTGCTCTATATGAAACCTAACTAATTAAACATATTATTTCAGTAAAACAAACCTTTGTCAACTGACCGTTTCCAAGTGTAAGCAGTGAATCAGTGTGTTGTATCTTTTCTCCCAACTACCATAAAACTAATCTCCAACATCTTTGGCCGTCATTTCGTATTCTGTTACAATGAGGTTGGGAAATTGTATTTTTGTTTTTCGCCACAGTTTCGATGTATACAGTACGCGTCAGCATATTTGCAATATTATGACACCTTGTTTTAATATATTATTATCACCTTTTGTTCTTCTCTTACTGTCGTATGCTATATACTTTACTTCTTTTAATGTTTACCGTGTATACTTTTTTTTGTCCCCGTATGTGGCTATCCTTCGCTGTAATTATAATTCTTGTCAACTGAAGCACATGCTTTTGTTTACATCTAATCGGCCTTTTCTGAAAAGGAGGGATGGGGAATGACTGGGGAAGACGGTACGGTGAGCCTTTCTGCTTTGCATAACCATTGACGAGAGAGGAAGTTTCATAGAAACAGAAGAAAGCGATAGTCGGTGACCGATAAACAAAGAGAGAGAGAGGGAGGGAGAGATAGAGAGGGGGAGAGAGAGGGGGAGAGAGAGAGAGAGAGAGAGAGTTTCATAGATACAGAATATATTTTTAACAAGTTGAAAGAACGAATCGTTATACAAAGAAAGAAAGAAAGAAAGAAAGACAAGGCTACACCAACTCACACACACACACGCGCGCATAAAACAGGCTTCTTTTAGTTTCTGCCCACCAAATTCACTTACAATGATTTGGGCAGCCTCAGGCTATAATAGAAAACACCCAAGGTGCCACACAGTGAGACTGAACCTGGAACCAAGTGTTTGGGAAGCAAACTCCTTAACCACAGTCATGTCAGCATCCCTACATATATTTATGGTTAATAACATGAGTTTTGAATGAGAACATAATTTCCAACAAATTTCATTTCATAATATTTTACCTCTTTATTTTTAAAGTACTTTAGTGAATAGATTTTTATCCAGGATTATGAGACCTGAAGCCTATGAATAATTTCCATTATATTACATACAAGAGATGTCCAGTCTGTATTCAGTTGTAGACTGTAAGTATAGTCTTATTTTACACTGAATGATTCACTTATATGTCTCACGCTATTGAATTTATCTGTCCAGTCTTTATTCATTACAAACTTGAAGTTTACAATCCATAATTAAAGATTTCCCAAAGAATTCAGTGAAGAGGGTTTTTTTGCAACTAAGAACACATTTGTAGACTACAAGATGAGATGTCAAAGAGAATGATTCCAATCGAATTCACCATGATAAAAGATCTTTAAAGCAAACTCTTTGGTGGACCGAGTTTGAATTTTGAAGAAGGATTTCTCAGGTTTTACTGATCTATAAAGCAAACTCTTTGGTGGACCAAGTTGGAATTTGAAGAAGGATTTCTCAGGTTTTACTGATCTATAAAGCAAACTCTTTGGTGGACCAAGTTGTAATTTGAAGAAGGATTTCTCAGGTTTTACTGATCTATAAAGCAAACTCTTTGGTGGACCGAGTTGGAATTTTGAAGAAGGATTTCTCAGGTTTTACTGATCTATAAAGCAAACTCTTTGGTGGACCAAGTTGGAATTTGAAGAAGGATTTCTCAGGTTTTACTGATCTATAAAGCAAACTCTTTGGTGGACCAAGTTGGAATTTGAAGAAGGATTTCTCAGGTTTTACTGATCTATAAAGCAAACTCTTTGGTGGACCGAGTTGGAATTTGAAGAAGGATTTCTCAGGTTTTACTGATCTATAAAGCAAACTCTTTGGTGGACCGAGTTGGAATTTGAAGAAGGATTTCTCAGGTTTTACTGATCTATAAAGCAAACTCTTTGGTGGACCGAGTTGGAATTTGAAGAAGGATTTCTCAGGTTTTACTGATCTATAAAGCAAACTCTTTGGTGGACCAAGTTGGAATTTGAAGAAGGATTTCTCAGGTTTTACTGATCTATAAAGCAAACTCTTTGGTGGACCAAGTTGGAATTTGAAGAAGGATTTCTCAGGTTTTACTGATCTATAAAGCAAACTCTTTGGTGGACCAAGTTGGAATTTGAAGAAGGATTTCTCAGGTTTTACTGATCTATAAAGCAAACTCTTTGGTGGACCGAGTTGGAATTTTGAAGAAGGATTTCTCAGGTTTTACTGATCTATAAAGCAAACTCTTTGGTGGACCGAGTTGGAATTTTGAAGAAGGATTTCTCAGGTTTTACTGATCTATAAAGCAAACTCTTTGGTGGACCGAGTTGGAATTTTGAAGAAGGTTTTCTCAGGTTTTACTGATCTATAAAGCAAACTCTTTGGTGGACCGAGTTGGAATTTGAAGAAGGATTTCTCAGGTTTTACTGATCTATAAAGCAAACTCTTTGGTGGACCGAGTTTGAATTTTGAAGAAGGATTTCTCAGGTTTTACTGATCTATAAAGCAAACTCTTTGGTGGACCAAGTTGGAATTTGAAGAAGGATTTCTCAGGTTTTACTGATCTATAAAGCAAACTCTTTGGTGGACCAAGTTTGAATTTTGAAGAAGGTTTTCTCAGGTTTTACTGATCTATAAAGCAAACTCTTTGGTGGACCAAGTTGGAATTTGAAGAAGGATTTCTCAGGTTTTACTGATCTATAAAGCATATGCTTTGGTGGACCAAGTTGGAATTTGAAGAAGGATTTCTCAGGTTTTACTGTGAAAAGTCTTCTCTCCAGTGTATAGTTGTTTGTGTGTTGGGTGGCTGTTACTGAAAGATGATTTCAACATATTTCAAAATGGTAAGGTTTTCTCCAGTGTATATTCATTTATATTTAGTTAAATTGCTCTCAGTATCAAATGATTTCCCCTCATATTTCTCAGTAGATGGGTCTATTTCTATTAAGTATTCTTTTGTAGTTTGCAAAAATTATTGTGACAAATGATTTTGCATAAAATTCGCAATGAGAGGATTTTTACTTTATTTTTTTTTTTCTACATAAATGGAGAACAAGGTTTGAATTATTAACTTTTTACCACTCAGATTTCTTTGACAAATGTAATGCAAATATATTTGCATTGTTTTGAATTGATCACGCATTATCTTATAGCTTCAAGATTTCAATGGTGTGTTTGTATATTTTTAGACTGGCATTATAGGGCAGGTGTGAGAAGATGGATCTGGCCAGTTAAAGCATAAAACTGGTAGAATATTCGGGCCAGATATAGCTGGATTAAATGCTAAAGGGCTAATGGAAGATTTTCAACATATTTTATAGTGAAATGGTTTTATTTGCTATTGTGTATTCTTTTGTACTTTGTTAAATTACTATTATTGATAAAAAAAAAAGTTTCCCAATATTTCACAAGACAATTTTTTTTTTTTTTTTAAGGCGGTGAACTGGCAGAAACGTTAGCACGCCGGGCAAAATGCTTAGTGGTATTTCGTCTGTCTTTACGTTCCGAGTTCAAATTCCGCCGAGGACGACTTTGTCTTTCATCCTTTCGGGGTCGATTAAATAAGTACCAGTTATGCACTGGGGTCAATATAATCAAATTAATCTGTTTGTCTGTCCTTGTTTGTCCCCTCTGTATGTAGCCCCCTTGTGGGCAGTAAAGAAATAAGAGACAAGACAATTTTTTTACTATGTATATTCTTTTCTGTTTTCTTAAATTACTCTCATTAACAAAAGATTTCCCATATATTCCAAAGTAAAACAGTTTTTCTCCAATGTGTGTTCTTTCATGTTTGTTAGATTATTACTATTAATATCCTTTATGGCCATGCCCCCACACCCTCTCCCAGCTGGTGTCGGTGCGACGTAAAATACTCATGCCGGTGCCATGTAGGATGCACTAGTGCTGGTGCTGCATAAAATGTATTCGTGCCAGTGACACTTACAATACACTCATGCAGGTAACACATAAAAAGGAACCAGCACACTCTGTAAAGTGGTTGGCATAAGGAAGGGCAGCCATCGGTAAAAAACATGCCAAAACAGACAATTGGGGCCTGACCAGCCCCTGTCAAACATTCCAACCAATGTCAATATTGAAAATAGACATTAAACAACAATGATGATGATAATGATGAACAACTTTCCACGTATAGGCGCAGGAGTGGCTGTGTGGTAAGTAGCTTGCTTACCAACCACATGGTTCCGGGTTCAGTCCCACTGCGTGGCACCTTGGGCAAGTGTCTTCTACTATAGCCTCGAGCCGACCAAAGCCTTGTGAGTGGATTTGGTAGACGGAAACTGAAAGAAGCCCATCGTATATATGTATATATATATGTGTGTGTTTGTCCCACCACCATCGCTTGACAACCGATGGTGGTATGTTTAGGTCCCCGTAACTTAGCAGTTCGGCAAAAAGGGACCGATAGAATAAGTACTAGGCTTACAAAGAATAAGTCCTGGGGTCGATTTTCTCGACTAAAGGTGGTGCTCCAGCATGGCCGCAGTCAAATGACTGAAACAAGTAAAAGAGTAACAAGAGTAAAGAGTATTTTACAAGATAGCCTTACCCAGTGTGAACACGTTTGTGGACAACACGACTGGAGTTAACAGAAAATGATCTTCCACAGATTTCGCACTGATAAGGTTTTTCTTTAGTGTGACTTCGTATGTGGATTGTAAGCTTAGAATTTTCAATGAAAGATTTTCCGCATATTTGACAATGGAAAAACTTTTCCCCAGTATGTATTCTTTTGTGTCTTGTTAAATTGCTGTTATCAACAAAGGATTTACCACACATTTCACAGTAATATGGTTTCTCTCCTGTGTGACTACGAACATGGATTGTAAGGCTTGAATTATTAATGAAAGCTTTTCCACATGTTTCACAGTGAAATGGGTTTTCCCCCGTATGTATTCTTTTATGAATGACAAGATTTGAATTCTGTGTGAAAGATTTTCCGCATATTTGACAATGGAACGGTTTTTCTCCGCTGTGTATTATTTTATGTCGTGTTAATTTACTGTTAGAAAAAAAGGCTTTCCCACATATTTCACAGTGGTATGGTTTCTCTTCATTGTGACTATTTTTGTGGATAACAAGATCTGATCTATTACCAAAAGATTTTCCACATATCTCACAGTAGCAAGACTTTTCCTTCTTATTGTGTGTTTTCCTGTGTGTGAAGACTTCTTGTTTTGAGGAGAATATTTTCCTACAGATCTCACAACGATATTTGCACATCTTTCTGTGTAAAGATATTCGTTTAGTTGTAAACATTTCATCACACAAGGTTTCCTCATCGCTGTACGTTTGTGAAGCTGTATCTTTATTGGCAAAAACAGTTATCTTAGAAGTGTTCAAGTGATTGACACCTTCCATGTTAAGTGTTGATGAAATTCTTAAAAGCAGAGAAATATTCGTGAATATACTCAGCTGTGGTTCAGTTTCTTGCTTTCAATATCTCAAGCCTTTGCTTAGATGTGCAGAAAATATGTTATGTAGATATATTTTCTACTTACCACAGAGGCTGGTTGAATCTTCTCACACTGATGTAAACAAAAAGACTTCTATATTTAGCTTAATAAATGTCAATGGATGTTATGTAGGCTAGAAAATATAGGGAGTCCATAAATAACTGGTAGCAGATGTTCTGATAGAGTTGATAGTCTTCTACTACAGGTTATATTAGAATGTCCAATTAACACAACTGTAAAGCAAGAAAACATGACAGTGTAAGACTTAACATTAGACAAAGACAAAATATGTACAAATCTTCATTACTATCATCATTGTTTTGATATCCACTTTTCCATGCATCAAATAGAATTCAATGAGGCAGATTTCCTATGGCTGGATGCTTTTATGTTGCCAACCTTCACTTATTTCCAAGTAAAATAATATTGCCTTATAGCCTGACATGTTTTCATGGAAGGATGAAAACGAACAACACCACTGGTACTGCTTATTTGCAACTAACATGATGCCAAGACAAGAAATAAACACATACATCTGCATATGTGCACACACATCTATCTGTATGTATACGATGAGCTTCTTTCAGTTTCCCTCCATCAAACCCACTCACAAGGCTTTGGTCAGCCTAATACCATAGTGGTAGACACTTGCTCCACAGTGCCACACAGTGGAGCTGAACCTGAAACCATGTGGTTGGGAAGCAAACTTTGTTAAACACAGTTATGCCTACATCAACAATTTGGTTGATTGTATAAAAATGTAAACATTTACTTGGATTGTCATCATATCACACAATATTATATATATATATATATATATGTGTGTGTGTGTGTGTGGATAATTTTGGGTGTTTAACAATCAATATTCTTTTCTCTGTTGGATTCTAAGTCAATTTTTTCCCACACTAATGTCTAATTTGATAATTTTCAAGATTCAAAAAAATGTCTAAAATGGGGTAAAATGAGTAATATCTAATGGCGATACTTTCTTCTCTTAAACTGCATGTTGAGCAAATATATCTCAAAGAGGACACTCAGGCAGATCGTGAAAAAGCTACAGATAATATTTTATGTTGAGTTTTTTGTTTTTTTGTAGGTCAGTTTCATTAATTTTATATCATGTCATTTTCTCCTGATCCTCTTTCTATTGTCCTAGATATTTAAATTTGTTTTTGCATTTTTGATCTTTCCGATGTCTAGGGATGGATATTGATGAGTATGAATGAGTCAATTTTCTGGAGGACTGATGAGGCAAATTTACCTTATCTTACACATTCTGCCCCAGATAAATTCGTCATTTATATGCTCAAAGAGAATGGTGATAATTTTCTGAAATAGTGATCAGATTATGTTATAAAACTTTTAATACATTCGGGGGAGACCATTTGCGTAGCTAATACAGTTTTTGTAAAGTAGTGAATATTTGTAAAAATATATTTTGTCAAAAATGCAGTAAAAACATCTCATTTTGCCCCACCTCCCCCAAATCATTTCAAACAGGAAGGAAGAAAATAACAAGAAATCAGAAGTTACTCATTTTGTCCCGGTTACTAATTTTGCAGACCCTTATATATATATATATATATATATATATATATATATATATATATATATAGAGAGAGAGAGAGAGAGAGAGAGAGAGAGAGAGAGAGAGAGAGAGAGAGAGAGAGATATGCAGGGCAGGGAATCGTCAATTAGTAATAAAATTAATAATTAACAATTTTGCCGGGTAGCTCAGTATGAAAAAACCTTTTCGGTAAAAATCATTTATAATCATAAATATATAGGGATTGACAGTAACCTGCTTCTCCAACATACTGAGAATTCAGAAATAGCAGTCAAAGAACTACTGATTTCAAAACTACAAATTATTACTCCAGATTGATAGCGATATTTTTGATACACACAGAACAAAAATTCATATATATATATATATATGAATTTCCAAATTCCGCCGAGGTCGACTTTGCCTTTCATCCTTTTGAGGTCGATAAAATAAGTACCAGTTACGCACTGGAGTCGATGTAATCGATTTAATCCCTTTGTCTGTTCTTGTTTGTCCCCTCTATGTTTAGCCCCCTGTAGACAATAAAGAAATATAAATATATATATATATATGATTATTTTTTTCTTTCGAAAAAAGTGAAGGAAAATTTAAACTCACGATCAGTTTTTATATTTTTGAACTGAGGATAACAAAAATTATAAAACGAAAAAGAAAAAGCAACTGAAATTTTTTTTTTAAATTTTGTTTTCAGAATTGTTTTCCTTTGTGTTGTTTAAAACACGGGATTCCGGAGAAATTTTCGTTAGAATATAAAATTTAAAATATTACAGAAAGAGGATGATTCCGTCTCCAATACATGCTGTTAAATAAATCGTTAATAGAAAACGTCATGTTAAATCAGCACATTAGAAAATATAAGTATTTCAGCTATATTACTAACCATAATATAATTCTTTGTTGGGTATTCACCATCTATTGAGTTTATAAGTCAATAGACTGAGGTTATTGATTAAGTTATTGATCAGTGAGTCTTGTGGTTTAAAAGGGAAATCACTCTTTGATGGCTGAGAAATGGAAAGCCAGTGGGGAGACTGATATATGATGATGTTTAGTTATTTATATCTGGAGAGAATATGGCCTGTATATACGGGATTACACAAAGTAGGATTATATGATAATATGGTTTTATAACAGCTTAACAGTAGCTGTTATTGAAATCAACGATGCCAGTGGCTTGTCGGCGGTGTTTTGGTAATTCGAATTCCTCCTGAAAAGTAGTGAAATAAAAAATCTAACAAACAAAATGACATCTTCTCAGTATAAGATAACCTCACGTTATCTTTCGTTAAAATTAAGGCAGCATGTTGGCAGAATAGATAATACACCGAACAAAATGCTTCGTGGTATTTGTTCACTTTAACCCATTACCTACCAGTGATCTCATATGAGATCACTTAAAAATTACAAATTTCGTAATTATCTGTCAATATTTACACATATCTAACCTTTTTGCTATATCTACTAGGTATATTTCTCTGATATTCAAATGAGGTTTGCTCATTTTTCACCCAATATCTCGCTTATTTCTATTTAAAATGTTATTTTGAAACATTATTTTGATAATTCCAGCGTGTGTTTTCGGGTTCAGTCCCACTGCGTGGCACCTTGGGCAAGTGTCTTCTACAATAGCCACGGGCCGAGCAAAGCCTTGTGAGTGGATTTGGTGGACGGAAACTGAAAGAAGCCCGTCGTATATATTTATATATGTGTGTGTGTGTCTGTGTTTGTCCCCCAACTTCGCTTGACAACCGATGCTGGTGTGTTTACGTCCCCGTAACTTAGCGGTTCGGCAAAAAGGGACCGATAGAATAAGTACTAGGCTTACAACGAATAAGTTCTGGGGTCGATTTGCTCGACTAAAGGTGGTGCCCCAGCATGGCCGCAGTCAAATGACTGAAACAAGTAAAAGAGTATATATTTCTGGGTGGTGGAGGTGAAACTAAAGCACTCCCACCCATTTCCCTTTATTTATTTTTTTTCTATTTCTAAAATTTCTTCCGATCCCTGTTTTTGATATAGGAGATTACGATTTTGCCAAAACTGCACGTTTTCAAATTTTTCATTTCACCCTCCGCTCCCTAATTTTTCACTTTTTTTTTCGAAATTTCTTTTTTTAAACCGCGTAGACCACTGGTTATATGTTATACATCGGTGAAATAAGATATACATAAATGTTTACTAAATAAATAAGCAATGAATTATCATTCTATTTTAAATATGCTCAAAGATATATATATCGAAATTGGCTAAAAAACATAAATTGCGGCGAGATACGAATGTATGGCGAAAGATGTTAGGAGCTCCATAGACGTTCTTAACACTTCACGTAAAGTTCTTTGATAAAGAAATCAGTTCTATGGTAGTTTGGTGAAAAGTTACAAGACTCTGGTTTACTGTGAAAAGAGGTAAGTTGACTAAGATTTGGGTAAATTTTGGGAACTACACGAGAACGCTTTTCACTAAGACATAAAAAACCTAATGCGTCGCAAACTCCTTATTTTTGTTTGGAAAAAATGTGGCGGGAAACGGAACTCCCATCCCTGAATCATTGGAAATTTTTATTTATTTTTTTTTTTTTCGTTGAATGAATTATGGTGACCTCTTAATATGCCACGAAACACATTTTTTGGTTCGGAAAACGTGGGGTGGGGTGGGGTGAAATCATCTGGGTTGGGAGAGGACTTTCGGTTAATGTTTACAAGTACACCGGCACGAAAAAAAATCCTTGGTAAAGATCGGCGAAGACACTTTTTACGGAAAAGCCCGATATTTAGGTAATCGTACCGAAAGATCGCCGGATTCCTATGTTTTCGATGACGGAGATTCTGAATATACCAAAAACCATTTTTTCAAAATTTTTAACTCCCCCTCCTAAATTTTTAAATTTTAACTTTTTTTCGAATTATTTTTCGGAGCTAATGCATTTTTTTGAAAAAAAATTTTCAGATTCCTACGTTTTAGATGTCGGAGATTACAAATATGCTAAAAAAAATTTTAAACCCATCCCATTAAAATTTTCGATTGTGTTTTACTTTAAAGAGATCGTAGCGAATTGACGAACTATATTGCAAATCGAAATTAAATACAGACAAAAACATTAAAGTGAAAAGAATTTGAGTTTTACTTGTGCTTATAATCGTAAATAATATTTTAATGTAAATTACACATACACTATCTGTCTGTCTATTTATCCTTGTCCGTTTATTCATAAAATATATTTGTCAACTGAATGTGGCAATCCTATAAAAGACGGTGTTATTGTAGTTATCAGCTCCAGGAAGACAATCATATCTATCTATCTCTTTATACACATATATCTCTATGCTTATTGAATATGGAAATTAAGAATATGGAGTGGGGAAATAATAATTTAAAATTTTGGAAACGTGGTTTCTTGCATATTCGGAATCTCCGCCATTTAAAACTTATAGGGTGAAAGATTTCGGAAAAGTTCAAAATTTTAAATGGTGGGGTTACAAAATTTTTTTTTTTTTTTTTTTGCATATTCGTAATCTCCAAAGTCTAAAACGTAGGAATCCGAAACAAAATTTTCAAAACAATACACCCACACAGTCTAAAGTCTGGCCCTGTGCCTTGTTTGCTGTGAATGTGCGAACAGAATCTTTTGTAATCTGTCCATCTACGATGAGAAATTTAAAAAAAAAGAGGTTGTATCGCAAATCTAAAGCCTCTAAATTCAAACTATACAGGGCGGGGGTGGAATCCAAAGTTAATCCTCGTCGCTGGAATTTTAACAAAAAAAATCAAAGGTGATTTATGAATACAAAACTCAATATTGGTAATTGTTCGTAAACCGATTAATTCTGAACCAAAGCCATCACAATTATTTCTTAATAAAGTCATCCTAAATTAAAATTTCGTATATGGCGTAATTCAGTGAAGAAGTAAGTTGGCTTACTTCCCTTTGCTTCTTTTATCAATCATCTCCCCCTTAATTTTTATCTAGTTTTTTTTTTACGCCCATAAACTGAACAATTACCCTCATTATCCACTAAATAATCATGCTTCTGCATATTTTTTTCGCTAAAAACCTGCCTGATTACCTCCTTCATAATCCTGTGAAACCTTTTGACCATTGGTCCAGCCATTTGATCGTGAAGAGAGTACAAACAGACAGAGGGACATAACGCCCGTTATAGTAAGATTCCATATTCTGTAACCTGTAATCCGCATTTTTAGAGCAAAATATATTTCGTGAACATCCCAGCCCTCATCGTAGTTTTCACAATTAAAATTATATCCCACCACCCACACACACTCTAAAACAATATGACTTTCATTAAAAAAAATCTTCTTTCAAAAACCCATGTTCTTCAATAGTTTTCATCCCCTCACCTAAAGAAATTGTAAACATGGGGTAAATATGGATCCACTATATTTAGTTTCATTCAGATTATATTGAATAGAAAATGTGAAAAAATGTTGGTAAAAGGAAGAACGTCCAGCTGTCGAAAATGTGCCTCAATAAATTCTGCTTGACCCATGCTAGCATTGGACAGTGATTGCTGAAACAAAAATGACGATGATATATTTACATATACTCTAGTGTAACACACATACATACATACACATATTTCACAGTCCACAGTATTGAAAACGGAGGGTTACTTTGTTCAACTAAAAGTCTATTTTATACTTATTGTTTGTTAGTGTACAAACTTAGTAAAATATTCATTACTGAATTTTAGATTTTTTAACTATATCTTTGTATTCCTGTTTTATTTCAGAATATATGATGACATTGACATGAAATACGTCTGTATCTTGGACACATCATCAACATTGCTCATATTTCAAAGACTAAAGGAAGATGTTGAATAGATGTAAACTTGGAGAAATTCATCAGTCAGTGTGCAACCTCATCAGGTATTGACAAAGATCACAGTTTGTTTGAAGCATTGGAGAATGAATATTTGCAGAAATATAATACCAAAAGGAGAAGAAGAAAAGAAACCTATGCCTATTGTGGTGATCATAGAAATATGGAAAGCAAGCTTAATTATAAAACACAATGTAGAATGATTGATTTTTCTGCTGATATAACAAAAGAGAAAGATAAAATATCAAATTATTGTGAAATTTGTGGTAAAACATTATCTCAAATGGCTCACTTAACTAGACACAAACAGTCATATAATCTACAAGTCATATCACTGTGATGTCTGTGGTAAATCATTCTCTTGGAATGATTACATTATTATTCATAAACACAGTCATACAAGAGAGAAGCCATACAAGTGTAATGTCTGTGTAAAATCATTTTTATTGCCTAATCATTTTAACACCTCATAAACGTATTCATACAGGAGAGATGCCATTCTATTGTGACATCTGTGGTAAGACATTCTCTCAAAGTAGTGCTGTAATTAAACACAAACGTACTAATCATACAGGTGACAGACTATATCGTTGTGATATTTGTGGTAAATCATTCTCCGAAAGTAATTTAATTACCCACAAACTTATTCATACAGGAGACAGGCCATTTAGTTGTGATGTCTGTGGTAAATGTTTTGCTCTCGATCGTCATTTAACTCGTCACAAGCGCACTCACACAGGAGAGAAACCATATCAGTGTATTACTTGTGGTAAATCTTTCTCCCAAAATGTTCATTTAACTAAACACAAACATATTCATACAGGAGAAAAGCCATATTGCTGTGTTACTTGTGGGAAATCATTCTCTCGAAATGACCACTTGACTAATCATATACGCACTCATACAGGAGAGCGGCCATACCATTGTGATACCTGTGGTAAATCGTTTTCTCAAGATGGTCACTTAATTAGACATTCACGTATTCATAAAAAGCAGTAACCATATCACTCAAAAATAATTCCCAGAAATAAATATAGAATAATTTATGTCACAGTTTTCTACAATAACTTCCTGTTGCTTAAATCTAAACATGCATCTGGTTCATTACAGCTTGATTGATTCTGCACATCACATGACTATTTCTAACCAAGCAATAATCAGCTACTTTCCATATATTCTACTTTGGAAATGTAGACTTCATTTGGTGCATTCCTAGTTTAAAAACAGAAACTAAATTATTTTCCCATCAATTTTTTTTTCCCCACCAGACTCTGTGGTCACTAATTAGGAATTACCCTCATAATCATTCTGTATGTTTATTTATTACAAATTATTTTCCTTTCTGGGTGGGTAGACAGAGTTTGCCATTGCTCAAAATTGATCATTTATTTACATCTGTGTGTATAAGTCTGAGAAAGTTTCTTTTTTATTTGTGTGTGTGGAAGACTCACAGTTGCTTCTTATTTCTTTATTGCCCACAAGGGGCTAAACATAGAGGGAACAAACAAGGACAGACAAAGGTATAGGTCGATTACATCGACCCCTGTGTGTAAATGGTACTTAATTTATCGACCCCAAAAGGATGAAAGGCAAAGTCGACCTCGGCAGAATTTGAACTCAGAGCATAACGGCAGATGAAATACTGCTAAGCACTTCGCCTGGCGTGCTAACGTTTCTGCCAGTTCGCCACCTCACAGTTGCTTCTATAAAACCTCTGCCATCAAATAGGTCAGTATGGAACCAATAACATCAAACTAAAGTACCAAAATGTTTCATATTCAAATGAAACGCATTTGTATATTGCAGTGAATACAGAAGAATTACAGAAAATGAATTATGTGTAAACAAGCTTGAATGTAAAACAGAATCGAAAAGGCTCGATTTTGCTAATGATTTAATAAACAAGAAAAGAAAAACATCAGCAGACTCTTCCTTTATTTTCTATATATCCACACTTTTGTTTGTTGGATGCTGTGCTTTTCTTTGTTCTTTCTTTCATTTCTGTGACATGCACTACCTTCTTTTAAAACATATAACCTTTGTTTATTTCATGAGTTTGATTTGGAGGATTCGTTGTCAATCATGGCCTGAATTTCACCAACAAGTTCAGAAGTTCTTTTCTTATCAGAACGATCAGAGTTAGTTTTCCGAACTGCCGTCCCTTCCTAATCACCATTAGACTCACCCAACTGTTTCTGAATCCTCTGGACTGTCCTCAGATTGACGCCCAAACACACTGAAATGTTCGCCCTGGAGCTTCCGGTGCAAATGCCAAGCAGTACAGCATGTCGTTTCCAAATTTCTGGCAGAGTGAATTGCGTCATGGTGCTGTTTTTCTCACAGACGGTACCTAACTGGCCCTACCATACTGTATAGTCGACAAAATGAAAAGCAAACAATGTGCGAAGTTAGAAATATAAAATGGCGACAATTTACCTATCACACCCTGTATGTGTGTATATATATATCAAATCGACATTAATTGTTCAGGTGCATGGTGTGCCATACGTCAGATGTCAAAGTGATGAGCAATGTAAGCTTCAGTGTTTTGCTCAAGAAAACAACGCACTGTCCTGTCAAGGAATCGAACCCACGATCTTGCAATTGTGATATCTCACACTTCTTTGCGGTCACTTCAACTTCTGACGTGTGGTACACCATGCACCTGAGGGGGTAATGTTGATTTGATGGAATTATAAAACCGTATTTGTCAGACTCCAGTGGTTAGGCGAGCTGACCAACATTTCCCCTTGATCGAAGGGGGTACTAGTGCAACGTGAGACGAAGTGTTTTGTACGAGAACACAACACGCTGCCTGGTGTGGGGATCGAACTAACCACTAGGATATGCGCATTCACAAATTAATACACATTATAGGTGGCACTCCGTCGCTTACGACGTCGAGGGTTCCAGTTGATCCGTTAAGTTAACGTGCAAGTGGCTGAGCACTCCACAGACACGTGTACCCTTAACGTAGTTCTCGGGGATATTCAGCGTGACACAGTGTGACAAGGCTGACCCTTTGAATTACAGGCACAACAGAAACAGGGAGTAAGAGAAAGTTGTGGTGAAAGAGTACAGCAGGGTTCGCCACCATCCCCTGCCGGAGCCTCGTGGAGCTTTAGGTGTTTTCGCTCAATAAACACACACAACGCCCGGTCTGGGAATCGAAACCACGGTCCTATGACCGCGAGTCCGCTGCCCTAACCACTGGTCCATTGCGCTTCCACAATACACATTATGTATAATGGTGTACACATACGCATGTATCGATGTACGTCTGCATACAAGTTCATTCACATGTCATTCAGTCTGCTTAATTAATAGTTTTCTCATGTTTTGCGCATGCTCAACCGGATATTGAGCACATGCCATCCATAGATTAGCATCACCAAAACAAATTAACAAGAAATATATAAAGTCAGGTGAAAATAGTGTTGTTATCTACGAGATTATCACCATATATTTAAATGCCTTAATATATTTATCTACCAGTTCATTTGTACATTTTCGATTCTATACTGGAGGCTTACGATTCAGGTAAAAGTTTATATTTACAATTAATCAATAGGTTACAGAAATATAGTTACTAAGCCATAAAACTTCCACTGTTAAATCTCAAAGTTTTAAACTACCGATCCATGAGATCGCTACTTTCCTATCAAATTGCACAACTGCAGAATGTGTTGACTGGGCTCTTCATGTTCCACACTTAATCAATTTTGGTATGACCCATCGTTTCGTTTGATCCCCGCTGCCTCTTTTCTTCTGTACATCAGTTTTTGTTTGCGAAGTCCAACAACGCCTTCTTTGAGGTAGATAATATAATCCTTCATCCATCTCGCTATCACAGACGATACTCTTTAGCGATAGCAAGCCCGGCATTTGGTTAGGGAGGAATGCTTCCCTGACGATAGCATATCCCAAAACAGGTACTTAAAGCCAGAAAATATTTCATCCCACATCCCATCAACAATTGCTGATCCTCTGCAAAGCTCATGTGAGGCCCACAATAGAATTGTGTTCCTGCATCTGGGAAGACTGATATCCGAAGTTACATCTAGATGCTCGGCATTGAGTTTCTAAAGAGCTTACTCCAGCTTCTGACCCACAGACGTAGTCTCTTTTCTTTTTCTACTGCAGTAGCTGCTATTCCTTGAAGCTGGTTGTTCCAGTACCTCCATTACTGAGACACACTCAATCCACTTGTCTCTCCATCTCTCGTCGTCATAACCTTTGCAAAAGCCATGAATACTGGCGCTTCCAGACATAACAAGTAAAAAAAAAATATTACTCTTTAAGTATCCTTTTTATCTTATTCTGTTTCTCTTTTATTTCAGCCTATCAAATGACACTTGCTTAAAATTCTTTTACATCAGATACATCAACCAATGTTTATCATCTGCTAAAGACTAAAAGATGTTACACAGCAGATATAACCCAGATTTTATTAATCTGTGGTGAATTTGAGAAAATATTTCTTCCAAACTGAGATTAACAAAAACTTTCTTTCTTCCGGAATATGTAGATGACGATTTTGTAAACTGATTAATCTTGGATAATTTTGTAAAGGTGTTTACAACCATCAAATATATATATATATATCAATGGAAATATGCCTATAGAAATACTTCCATCACTATAGGAATATATAGAAGAGAAAACAAGAAAAACATATTTTGATGAGGGAACAATTTTACCTAAGGTGTTCGGTGACAAACTTTTTTTTTTTGTTTCCTAAAGACATGCAAAAAGAGATAGGGAAATCATCATACCATTGTGATATCTGTAAAAAGTCATTCTCTGAAAAGGGTAACCTTATCATACACAAATATACACATACAGGAGAAAAACCATATCACTGTGAGATCTGTGAGAAATCGTTCTCTGCTCTTGGTAACTTAACTACTCATAAACACATTCATACAGGAGAGAAACCATATCAGTGTGATATATGTGGTGAATCTTTTTCTAGAGGAAACACCTTAACTATACACAAACGTACTCATACAGGAGAGAAGCCATATCACTGTGATGTCTGTGGTAAATCATTTTCTCAAAGAGGCCACTTAATTCGCCACACACATGTTCACTCAGGAGAGAAACCATATCATTGTGATATCTGTGGTAAATCATTTTCACACGGAAGTACCTTAACTAAACACAAACACATTCATACAGGAGAGAAACCATTTCCCTGTGATATTTGTGGTAAATCATTCTCAGTATGTAGTTATTTAACTAGCCACAAACGTATACATACAGGAGAAAAACCTTATCATTGTGACATCTGTGGTAATTTATTCTCAGCAAGTAGTGACTTATCTAAACACAAACGTATTCATACAGGTGAGAAACCATATCATTGTGATGTCTGTGGTAAATCATTTTCTCATGGCAATACCTTAACTAGACACAAATATATTCATACAGGTGGAAAGCCATATCACTGTGATATCTGTGATAAATCATTCTCTACAAGTAGTGACTTAACTTACCA
The DNA here is from genome assembly GCF_046866305.1 of Octopus bimaculoides. Taxonomy (NCBI): domain Eukaryota; kingdom Metazoa; phylum Mollusca; class Cephalopoda; order Octopoda; family Octopodidae; genus Octopus; species Octopus bimaculoides. Next base: position 8,374,525 of record NC_142952.1, read on the forward strand.
CAAACGCATTCATACTGGTGAGAAACCATTTAACTGCGATATCTGTGGATTATCATTTTCTTTAAATCGGGAATTAACTCGACATAGAAGTATTCATACAGGAGTGAAACCATATCACTGTGATATTTGTGGTAAGTCATTCTCTGGAACTTGTGACTTAACTCGACACAAAAGTGTTCATACTGGAGAGAAACCATATCACTGTGATATCTGTGGTAAATCATTCTCTCTAAATGGTGTTTTGACTAGACACAAACGTATTCATACAGGAGAAAAGCCATATCACTGTGATGTCTGTGGTAAATCATTCTCCGATGGGAATACCTTAACTATACACAAGCGGATTCATTCAGGAGAGAAACCATATCACTGTGCTGTGTGTGACATATCATTCTCTCAAAATAGTGAATTAACAAGACACAAAAGTATTCATACTGGAGCAAGACCACATCACTGTGATATTTGTGGTAAATCATTTTCTGGAAGTAGCAATTTAGCCACTCACAAACGTATTCATACAGGAGAGAAACCATATCACTGTGATATCTGTGGTAAATCATTTTCTGTAAGAAATAACCTAACGATACATAAACGTATTCATACAGGTGAGAAACCATACCATTGTGATGTCTGTGGCAAATCTTTCTCTCATAAAGGTCACTTAACTCGACATGTAGCTATTCATACTGAAGAGTGACTGTATCGATATCTAATTTAGCACAGCTACACTACTCATCATAGAGGCGCAATGGCCCAGTGGTTAGGGCAGCGGAATCGCGGTCATAGGATCGCAGTTTCGATTCCCAGACCAGGCATTGTGAGTGTTTATTGAGCGAAAACACCTAAAGCTCCACAAAGCTCCGGCAGGGGATGGTGGCGAACCCTGCTGTACTCTTTCACCACAACTTTCAGTCTTACTTCCTGTTTCTGTTGTGCCTGTAATTCAAAGGGTCAGCCTTGTCACGCTGGATATCCCCGAGAACTACGTTAAGGGTACACGTGTCTGTGGAGTGCTCAGCCACTTGCACGTTAATTTCACAAGCAGGCTGTTCCGTTGATCGGATCAACTGGAACCCTCAACATCGTAAGCGACGGAGTGCCAACAACAACAACACTACTCATCAAATTAAGTTGGGGTTTTTTTTTCTCTCATTAGTACAGTTACTAATTGTGTGAACGTTGATACTTTCTTATTGGGTAATTTAGAAATATTTATTTATGCTCAGTCTGTGTATCTTAATTGGGTTAAGGTATCAAAGTATCAATATTAATATATTTCTAAGGTGATAAGCTGGCAGAATCATTAGCATGCCAGGTGAAACGCTTAGTAGCATTTCAGTCGTCTTTACATTCTGAGTTCAAATTCTACTGGGGCTGACTTGGCTTTTCATTCTTTCAGAATTAATAAAATAAGTACCAGTCAAGCAAATACCAGCTGAGTTCAATGTAATCGACTTACTGCTTTCCCCAAAATTGCTAGCCTTGTGCCAAAATTTGAAATCAATATATTCCTATAAGGAATGTTAAGCTCATTACATATTTTTTTTTTGTCATTCATAAAACGTTAATCAAATTCATTTTCCCAATTTTCTAGATGGCATATCAAGCAATCTCATTAAAATTACTGCTTTACAATATTCATAAAAGACATACTAAGGAGAAAAAGGGTAAAAACATTTATTTTCATTAACAAAATTTATGCAGTACACATTACTGTATTGTGTTCACTGTGGCTAGCAAAATTTGTCTGAAGATCATGTCATATAATCAACCATTGGAGAAAACCATCCTTTTTAACACACCACAAACGTATCGAGGCAAGATTATATTTTATATGATTATATTTGCCATGATTATATTTTATATAACCACAGCTACATTGACATTGTTGAAATAACTTACCAATGATATTTTTAATGAAATTGTTTTTCAGAACGTTTACTGATTTTTCTAAAGGGAGAAAAGATATAACTGGTTTGTCTGACATTGTGGGTAAATATTTGATGAATAAATGTATTTTCATGTATCACTGATGTTATCAATGTACAGTTATGTAACAAATGAACGCATAAACTTTGAAAGAATATGTAAGGTGGGCCAAAAGTCTTGCATGAAACAAGTTCAATACGCTCTGAAACTAAATAAAATAATGATTGATATACATGTGCTTGTACATGGTGAACGAAATGAGTAGTATTAGTAGTAATAGTAGTAGTAGCCCTTTCTACTATAGGCACAAGGCCTGAAATGTGTATGTGTGTGTAGGGGGTGCCAGTTGATTACATTGACCCCCAGTGTTCAACTGGTACTTATTTCATCAACCCTGAAGGGATGAAAGGTAAAGTCAACCTCGGTGGAATTTGAGTGATAATGATAATAATAATTATAAAATAATGTAATATAAATAAAATGTTGAATGTTTTGGTGCATGACTTTTAGCCCACCATGTATGTATGTGTGTGTGTGTGTATGTATATTATATTATAGTATGAATTGATTATATTAATATTTATTTATGTAATATATTTCCCATGTTGCATTTTAACTGGTCATATCAGGCTCAAATATTCTTTGGGTTCATATTCAAACTGGCCAGATCCAACCTTTCACATCTACACTACAATATCATTCTAAAAATACAGTCACATCATTGAAATCTCAAAGCTATGAGACAATGCATGAGTAATTAAAAATAAAGTGAATATATAAACATTACATTTGACTGGGTTATGCTAAATACTCTTTTACTTGTTTCAGTCTTTTGACGGTGACCGTGCTGGAGCACCACCTTTAGTCAAGCAAATCGACCCCGGGACTTATTCTTTGTAAGCCTAGTACTTATTCTATCGGTCTCTTTTGCCGAACCGCTAAGTGGCAGGGACATAAACACACCATGATGTGATTGTTTATTCTTAGAACAACATTGTAGGGTATACGTGAGAGGCTGCACATGGCCAGTTTCAATGTTAAAAGGGGCTCAATGACTACTTTGCATATTGATTTGAATTGAACATGTTTTCCATACAAGATGTCACCATAGATTCTTAATCTTTTCTCATTCTCAACTTTGTAAATATTGTTAATAAACTGAAGTTTAATAAATCTGATTTATTCTCGAATTATTCTATTATTATTTTAAATGTAAAAAATTTTGCTCAAAATTGTGCTGACTCATCCATCAACTGTAGATGTCATAGATTTAGTCTATGTGCAGTAATAGTTACATATTTCTCTAAACTGATTTTATTTAACTGTTTACTTTGAAACCGTGTTATTCATTAGTTTCAAATTTTGGCACAATGCCAGAAATTCCGAGGAGGAGTAAGTCAATTACATCAACCCCAGCGATCAATTGGTACTTACCAAGGTGCTGTACAGAGGGACTGAACCTGTAACCAATTGATTGTAAAGTGAGCTTCTTAACCACACAGTCATGCTTACACTTTTTGCGTATAGACAAGGACAGCTGTGTAAAGGAGTGCCAGTCTCTAACTGTGGAACCCAGGAAGATATGGAACGAGTTGGTGAAGTATGGTCTCCAAACGTTGGGCCTCACAGGGGCAATGACAAGTTACCAAGACCTTTGACGATATGCTGTACTTGAGAAGACTTGTCAAGCCAAGTGAAATCATAGTTGTGGATAATGCTAATGTCAAGTAACAGGCACATAAAAAGCACCCTTCAAACGTTGGGCCTCACAGACGTGATAAATTACTGAGACCTTTGGCCATATACCGTGCTTGAGAAGACACATCAAGCCAAGTGAAATCACAGTTGTGGCTGATACCAGTCATGTAACTGGCACCCGTACCAGTGGCGCATAAAAAGCACCCATTACACTCTTGGACTGGTTAGCATTAAGAAGGGCATCCAACTGTAGAAACCATGCCAAATCAGATTGGAACCTGCTGCAGCTTAACAGTTTCAGTCAAACCGTCTAACCCATGCCAGCATGGAATTTGCAGATGTAGAAGAGACGCCACCTTTATCCTTTCTAGTCGGCACCGTGCATTCCTTACTCTTTCACTCTCTACTGATAGACGAACTTTTTCTACACTATCAACTACTAATCAGCAATCCAACCTTGTCACTATCACTAGAACTGCTACCGTCTCTTTAACTACTTGTCGGGCAAACGAATAAACATACGTAAATAATATTTCTTCCTTCTTCGTGTTGATTCTTCGATGTTCTCTGGTTACACCGACGCGAGAACCTTGAAGCGTTACATCTATACGCTATGTTACGTAGTGGGCTACATCATATCGACCTGATATGGCACAGCACATCCAGCCTGCTACACATGCACAAAACGAAATGTTCGTACAGAAGATTTTCTTTTTATTCCTAATAAATAGGACACATAGAGGGGACAGACAAAAACATATATGTGGTCCTCAACCTTTTACGAGTGATCTATCGAATGGGTAATTAATGGATGCTTTAATGAATATAAAAATATATATACATATAAAAATGTCCGTACAGAGGATGCTGGACGGTGATGTTGGTCACATTTTAATAGTGGTCCTCAAATTTACAAATACCAGTCCCATGTCGCCACATTCTAAAATATTTGGCCCCGTCTTCTTTATTAATTAGTTAACTAAGCAAACTTTACCTCCGTTTAATTCATTTCTCTTTGTCATGGCGTTGGATTAGCTTAAAATTTAAAACAGTCGTAATTTTATTATTAAGTATTAGCACGTTATCTACCAACTTCGCAATCTTTAGCATCCCCTCTCAAGAAACACTTTGTTAATATGTAGACACATATTTCATACCGAAACAGCAAGTTATAAGGTCACTGCCTCGTAGTGACAAGATACGAATCTACGGCTGAAGAAGTTAGTTATCTACATGAACATTGGGTGCAGAACAAAGTTGAGGAAACATTTTTTAAACTTCATTCTAACACCGAGTTATTTATTTTAACAGTTTGGAGGGAAATACGATAATCACTGTTTGCATCTGAAAACGGTAAGTTGGCCAAAGTTTACTTTAAGGCTGTAATAATGTATGTATATAAGAGAATTATGGATATAATACAGAATGTGCGCCTCCTCCGCCCCGAGCTTGCTTCCCGTAACTTAGTTTAAAAGGCATATTTCTTTAGGGAAATGTTTTTGTGCGATGTTTTAGAGTTCGATTATCTTGATGAAATTTGAGAAAAAGAGACCTAACTGTAATTCTACTCCTTCGGAAATGTATCAAGGGAAGTTCATTCGGTAATCTTCCAGTTTCGAGAGGTAAAAGAAATAAATAAAAATATTCAAGGAAAATAACTGAACGACTTATTATCCGTACTACTTTTTTTCGAAAACAGCATGCGACGGAATTTTTTTTTATAAAAGTTTAAAATGTGTTTTTCTTTTTACAAACAGCATGCGACGGAATTTTTTTTAATAAAAGGTTAGGGTTAGATGTTGTGCAGCCGGTCTTCCATGAGGCATTTTCGATTTCTCTTAAGAAACTATGATAGTCAATCACGTGATTTATTTATAAATAAAGTAGTACGGATAATACTGGTAAGACGTTCAGTTATTTCCCTTGTATTTTATTTACTTTTTTAACCTCTCGAAACTGGAAGATTACCTGTTAGAATTATATTTCTAGTTTAATGAAATGAATTTACAGCTGCTATAAAATCAATTACGTAAATTGATTAAAACGATGGCTGTTATATGTACATTAGTTTCAAAGCTGTTTGTTCGAATGATATTTTGATATGTGGAAACTTACCAGTTTTCTAGTTTTTCTGCACTCAGGAGAAAAACAAAAATACATTATGATGACATTCAGGTCTATTCTCATTATTTTGAGGCCTCGAGACATTTTGAAGTGTTGAGGAAAGAGAGGTACAAGCCAGCGAAGATTTGATGCTCAAATATATAAAAACAGTTATAATTATTTCTTGTTGTGGTACCAAATTACAAATTTTTATCCTGGATTATGAGCTGTTATGAGTTTCCATTCTGATATGTGGTTGAAATTGGGTCTTGTTTCGTTATGAACTCTTTAACGAAAACACAAATTGCTCATCACACAAGTCCCATCCTTCACAGAAAATTTTAGACACGTTTGTACATTTATATTTTTGGTTATGCAGTAAATGCCTAACTGAAAAAAAAAATTTTTTATGACAAATTAAAGAGTAAAGTTCAATTGTTGAGTTAAAGATTTAAGTGGTTCTGCTAAATAATGCAGTAAAATATCAGTTGTTGAATATCTGCTTTGTAAATATTGTTCTTAATCTTATATTGTTTCTTTCTCTATTTCAGAATATTCAGATAGCATTAGCATAATGAAATTTAAAATGCATCAAGAACATTTAAGAACTTTTGAAGACTAAAGGAAGATGTTATAGAGAACTGATAAAAGCTTGCTTATATAAATCTTCATTGAATTGCTGTCTGAAGTTTGAATGGAATAGATTTGTGCCATTAAATTAGATTTGGACAATTTTATAAAGGTATTTGCTGCATCTTTGAACATCAACAAAGATCACTGTGGTTGGAAATATCGAAGGAGATATATTTATTAAGAACAAAATATTAAGACAAAAAAAAAAAAGGAAAATTATGTGGAAGAGAAGAATTATTAAGAAAAATTCTAAGAAGCAGATTAAATATATAACAGTCTAAAACTATGGATTCTGCTGATAAGATGACACATAAAGACATAGGAAAATTATTACAGCCCTGTGGTGATAAATCATTTTCCCAAAGAGTTAACTTCGCTGCTCACAAAGATATTAATGTAAGCAAGACACTATATCACTGTGATGTCCGTGATGAAACATTCTCTCAGACGGATCATTTGATTAATCACAAAGGTATCCAGACAGGTGATAAGCTATATCATTGTAATATCTGTGATAAATCGTACTCTAAAAAAAGTATATTAAATAAACACAAGTATATTCATACAAGAGAAAAACCGTATCACTGTGATGTTTGTGGTAAATCATTTTCTGAAGGCGGTAATTTAAATAAACATAAATACATCCATACAGGAGAGAAGCCTTATCACTGTGATATATGTGGCAAATCGTTCTCGGAAATGGGTAATTTGACTAAGCACAAATACATTCATACAGGAGAAAAACCCTATCACTGTGATATCTGTGGAAAATCATTCTTTCAAAAAGTTCACTTAACTACTCACAAACGTATACACACAGGAGAGAAACCATACCACTGTGAGATCTGTGGTAAATCATTCACTGAAGTGAGCACCTTAACTAGGCACAAGCGTATTCATACTGGAGAAAGACCATATCACTGTGATATCTGTGGTAAATCATTCTCTCAAACAATTCAATTAATGATACACAACAGATGTAGTCATGCTGGTGAGAAGTGCAATCTTAAAAAAGAGAAGGCATATTGCTGTAATATCTGCAGTAAATCTTTCTCGATAAAAAGTAATTTAACGGCTCACAAACGCATTCATACAGGAGAGAAACCATACCAGTGTGATATCTGTGGTACATCATTCTCTCAAACAGGTCACTTAACTACTCACAAACACGCGCATACAGGAGAGAAACGATATCATTGTGATACCTGTGGTAAATCATTCTCTGCAAAAAGTAAGTTAAATGAACATAGACATATCCATACAGGAGAGAAACCATATCATTGTGATATCTGTGGTAAATCATTCTCTCAAACAGGTCACTTAACTACTCACAAACACACACACACTGGAGAGAAACCATATCATTGTGATATCTGTGGTAAATCATTTTCTCAAACATCGCATTTAACTATTCATAAACGTATGCATTCAGGTGAGAAACCTTATCAGTGTGATATCTGTGGTAAATCATTCTTCCAAAATAGTGATGTAACTAAGCACAAATACATTCACACAGGAGAAAAACCATATCGATGTAATATCTGTGGTGAATCATTCACTAGATATAGTACCTTAACTACTCACAAATACAGTCATACAGGAGAGAGACCTTATCACTGTGATATCTGTGGTAAATCATTTTCTCAAAACAGTGCTTTGACTAAACACAAATATGTTCATTCCAGAGAGAAACCATATCACTGTGATATCTGTGGGAAATCATTTTCTCAAAGTGGTGCTTTGTCTAAACACAAGCGTATTCATTCCAGAGACGAACCATATCACATTAATATGTGTGGCAAATCATTCTCTGTAGCAAATGACTCCTGTCTGTATAAAGATACACTTCCTGAATTACTCCAATCGGCATTCCAGAAGCCTGAAGGAGTTGAGGTCCCATAACAGGCCTGTGAAACTTGAAGTAGCATGGGACCAAATCAAACAGTTTTAAATAATACATGTAATTCCTACTGTGTTAAGTGCTTTTTTCTTTTGTTTGTCCACTCAATCGCATGTGTGTAATATGTATGTATAAATAATATATGAGTATATGCATATATATGTACATACCTTCATCTACATGTATATATAGATGCATATCTGGGTACATGACATAGCAAAAAAAAACATGGACAAAATGATAAACAAGGTACAGAAAACACAGAGGCTACCACCATTATAACACCTTCTTCAGCTGCCACCATTATAACACTGGCGTTTCGAAGAGTTATATATATATATATATGATAAAAGGTAAAGCCCTCCTTCAGTCATGACTGACCACGGGATGCACCTAGAAAGTTCCCCTCTAGGCACAAGTCTGAGCAAGTTTATTTGTGGAGGACCAGTAGTTGCCCATGCATACCAGTGTCCCCTCTCTACATCACCAATGTTATCCAAGGGAAAAGCAAAGACTGATTCAGCTTAGCACCAGTGATGTTGCAGCTCATTTCTACAGCTGATTGAGCTGAAGCAACACGAAATAGAGTCTTGCTCGTATATATATATATATATATATATATTAGGTTGTCAAGAAAGCTCTTGCAGTTTTTAACCTTTAAATTCAGATGCACATATCTCGGCTCAAGCAAAACTTTATTAATCGAAATAAACACCATCAGAATCAACACACTTTTGCCAATGCGAAACAAGTTTATTTATGCCAGTAGCATAAAAATCCTGTGTTCTGGTGGCGATGAAGTCGTGTACCTGTGAAAGAAAGAAGAAAAGGATTACAGTTGAAAATCTAACTCACTTGATTGCTAGAGGTTGATTGGAATGGCATCTTGCATACACATCGAGATTGTGTGAGACTTGGTAATAGAAGAGGGTGTAAAAGCATCGCAAACCTGCTTGTTTCCTTCCAACTAGCTGAAAGGTACTGACTTGATTTCAAAAAAGCAACAGGGATAACTGCTAATGGGTTAAGCATCGCCTGACTGGCCTTCGTGCGGGTGACACGTAAAAACACCCACTACACTCTCTGAGTGGTTGGCGTTAGGAAGGGCAACCAGCTGTAGAAACTCTCCCAGATCAGATTGGAGCCTGGTGTAGCCATCCGGTTCACCAGTCCTCAGTCAAATCGTCCAACCCATGCTAGCATGGAAAGCAGACGTTAAACGATGATGATGATCACTGAAAATTCTCCAAGTCTGGTTTTGTAAAGGATGCAAGAACTTTCCCCCCATGCCCACACATTGCACAGACATTGGCATGGCTCCAGTTAACTTAGGCAGATGTGTATGTTGCCTTCATGTAGCTTTTTACACCTGTTTTTTGTTGTTTTTTTTCTGTGTCACCACCATGATTTGGACAAGTACACACTGCATATTTGCTACTGAAATATGTGTGAAACTGCAAATAAATAAATGGACAGACAAACAAACCAACAGAGAGTAAAAGATGTGTGAATGCATACAGATGCAAAAGAAGCTGGAGAAAATACAACTCAAAGACCAAAGATAGAATATAATATAGTGTTTTATTGAAGCTGAAAAATTTTTACTCCATGTTTCATGTAACCAATGATCAGAAAGAAGCAAACTTCTGGAAAAACACAATGTTTTATAAATGGCTATAAATGGTGCAGTGATAATAATTATTTGGTAAATAATCAGATAAAGAGTTGAAGCTGATTGAACAAGGAGTCAAAAGTAATGGAATATGTTGGATAATACAAGTGACTGTTTAGAAAAAATTTATAAACATTAAAAATGAATTTAAAAAATTAACTCACAATACATTGGTTACTGGGAAATGGTTCTGATAAAATTCTGTGCTGCAATTTAAATGCTGAAGTGAATACAACAGCCCCCCGCAAGCCCTCAAATGGCCTACAAACACCTTTCATGCTGCAATTGTATATATTTATTTAAGCAACAAAATTTCCCTTAACAAAATGATTCTGCATGCGTGTGTGTGCGTGTGAATAAGGGGTCACAAAGCAGCCTTCGCATAATAACCAAATCTCCTTCAAATCTTTATAGTAAGCCTAATGATTGAAATAGATTTCAATATCTTAATTTTCTCATTAAGATCTTGCTTCTTTCATGACCCAGTAGGTAAGGGTGATCAGAAGTGGAAGCTTCAAGTTTCTGCCAGGAATTACAAGGGACCTTATTAAATATTTTTTTAAGTAACCAATTTTCCCTCAACAAAAAGATTGTGTGTGTCTATGTGTGAAGAAGGGGCTACAAAGCAGCCTTGATATAGTAACCAAATCCCCCTCAAAATTTTTATAGTAAACCCAATAATTGAAATAAATTTAAATATTGTAATTATCTCTTTAAAGTTGTTACTTCTTTGATTGTCCAGTAGGTAAGTGTGCTTAGAAGTAGTAACTGAACACACCAGTAGAGTTTCAGGTCTCTGCTAGGAACTGCATGGGGTCTCATTAAATATTTTCATTTAAGCAACCAAATTAACCTGAACAAAAAGATTGTGTGTGAAGAAGTGGCCACAAGGCAGCCTTCACAGAGTAATCAAATTGCCATCATATCTTTATGGCAATTCCATTAATTGAAATAAATTTAGATATCTTGATTTTATTAAAATTATTGATGATTTAGTAGCTCAGTAGGTATGGGTGTTGCAAAGTGGTAATATAACAAATGGAGGTTTCAAATCTCTTCCAGGAATTACAAAGGTTCTTATTAAATAGCATTTTTATTTACACAACCAAATTTCCCTCAGCAAAAAGATTGTCTGTGTGAAGGGGCCACAAAGCAGCTTTGACATAGTAACCAAATCTCCTCCAAATCTTTATAGTAAACCCAATAATTGAAATAAATTTAAATATCTTAATTTTCTTATAAAAATTGTTATTGCTTTGATGGCCCAATAGGTAAGGGTGTTTAGAAATAATAACAAAATACTGTAGTGGAGGTTTCAAATCTCTGCCAGAAATTACACAATGTCTTATTAAATCTTTTTATCTAAGCAACCAAATTTTCATCAACAAAAAGATTGTGTGTGAAGAAGGGAGTCATAAAACAGCCTTGACATAGTAACCAAATCTCATTCAACTCTTTGTAGTAAGCCTAATAATTGAAATAAATTTAAATATCTTCATTTTCGCAGTAGAATTGTTGTTGCTTTGGTGGCCTAACAGGTCAGGATATTTAAGTGGAGGTTTCAAATCAATGCTAGAAATTACAAAAGACATTATTAAATATTTTGTGTGTGTGTGTGTGTGCAAAGAAAGGGCAAAAAGGCAGCCTTCACATAGTAACCAGATCTCCCTCATATATTTATAGTAAATGCAATATTTGAAGTAAATTTAAGTATCTTAATTTTCACATGAAAATTGTTGCTGCTTTGGTGGCCCAGTTGGTAAGGGTGTTTAAAAGTAGTAACAAGATACCAGCAGAGGTTTCTAATCTCTGCCAGGAATTACAGGGGGTCTTATTAAACATTTTCATTTTTTATCTCTAGAGATTAAAAAAAAAAATGAAAAATTTTAGTAAGACCCCCTTAATGCAGGCCCTGGGTAGGATTGAACCCTGCCCAGGATGTTGAATGTCTAATTGTGTCTCTACCCACGAGACCAACAACACACCCAACATTAATGTAGTAAATTAAGAGATATTTAAATCTATCATAACTAAAGATAAAAAACAAAAACTATCTCATCACAGCTGTAGCTCAGTAATTAATCTCAAATTAGGGACCTGTTTAGATGCCTTTGCAGGTAAGGACATTGATTAGTAAGTAGAGATTTAATGCACTGGGAGAGGGTTTCAATCTGTAACTCTCCCAAGGAATTACAAGAGCAGTGGAGTGCGGGGAGTAAATATTTTATTTTAAAAAATTTCAAATTTTTATAAACACCAAGGATAGTGCTCCTGGAAGGGATTGAACCTTGCTCAGGCTGTGTAATACAGCGTGTGCAACTACCCACATGACAACAACACTAAAAGCAGGCAAAACAGGAGCTATTTAAATTGATTTATATATCATATATTTTTTTTCTTTTACTACCATCAAGATCTGCTTCTGCGGTCAGATTCACCCAGGTTTGTGCCCACAGCTTCCTTGGTCACCGTTCTGACCTCCTACTCAACCGAGCATCTGAAAGATCTCTATATAAATGGGAGTGTATGATTGTAAATTTGTCGCTGAAATGGTATTTCCTGAAGAAAAACAAATTTGATTTTTGAAATCTGTGGCTCATAATCAAGGGATTGCAGGTTCGAATCTCAGAGCAGGCGATGTGTATGTTTATGATCAAAACACCTAAGCAGAAGGTAGGGGCAAACTTCTGCAGACTCTTTCACCACAACTTTCTCTCACTCTTTCCTCCTGCATCTAGCAGCTCACCTGTAACAGACTGGCGTCCTGTCTAGGTGGGGAAACTATACGCCAATGAAACCAGGCATGGCTCAAGAAAGAACAAACAACAATATAACAGCATTATGGTTTCTATTTTGTATGAATATGTTTCAGAACATTTCTATCCATACGAGAATGACTTACCACTGATATTGGAGTGAAATGGTTTCTCACCTGTACAATCGTACCTGTGAGTAGTTAAGGTATTTCCATGAGAGAATAATTTACCACAGATATCGTAATTAAATTGATTCAACACTTGTGTGAATATGTTTGTTACTATCAAAGTGAAAACAAAAAGGAAAAAAGCTCTACTTCATGTCTTAACCCTTTAGCATTTAAACCGGTCATATCCGGCCAAAAGTATTCTGCCTATTCTATGTTCAAACTGGCCAGATCTGGTCTTTCACACCAACCCTACAATATCGTTTTAAAAATTAACAGCTACCTCATCAAAATCTCATAGCTACGAGATAATGCATGATTAGTTCAAAACAATGTGGATAAAAAAGCATTAATTATGGCAGAATAATGTGAACACTAAAGGGTTAAACAGGTCATATGTATAGTTTGCTTTAGGGAATATGGTTTTTGTGGCTGGCTGCCCTACATATCACCATCAATTTCACAGTATATTGGATGTCTTTTACTTTGGAGCCAGCACTAGAGAGGCTGTCATGTTGCTGGCAACTTTAGAGTGCTGATGTATCTGTCCATTTGTCACTCACTTCACAAAGGACGTTTTTGAGTTGATGAGTTATTTATTACAGATATCACTGTTATAAATTTTTTTTTTAGAACCAATACGTTTGTGTTTAGTTAAAGCACAACTATGAGAAAATGATTTGCCACAGATGTCACAGTGATATAGTTTTTTACCTGTATGAATGTATTTGTGACTACTTAAAGCAGTACTTAAGGAGAATGATATACCACATATATTACACTGATATGGTTTTTCTCCTGTATGAATGTGGTTGTGCTTAGTTAGATTACAATTTTGGGAGAAAGATTTACCACAAATATCACACTTATAGGGTTTGTCTCCTGTATGAATACGTCTATGAATTGTTAAATGAGTTGTTTGAGAAAATGATTTATCACACATCTCACAGTGATATGGTTTCTCACCTGTATGAGTACGACTATGAACAGTTAAATAACCTGCCTCAGAGAAAGATTTACCGCAGATGTTACAATCATATGGTTTCTCTCCTGTATGAGTGTATTTATGTTTAGTTAAGAGATAATTCTTTAGGAACGATTTACCACAGATATTACAGTGGAAAGGCTTTACTCCTGTATGAACACGTTTATGAGAAGTTAATATATTTCTACTAGTGTATGATTTACCACAGATATCACAGGGATGCAGCTTTTTTCCAGTATGAGTCAATTTATGTTCAGTTAAATCACCTGTTTCAGAGAATGGTTTACCACAGATATCACAGTGATATGGCCTATCACCAGAATGAAGACGCGAATGCTTTGTTAGAGCCTGCTTGCTAGAGAGCGATTTCCCACAGACATCACAATGGAATGGTTTCTCTCCTTTGTGAGTTAGTTTATGATTTCTAAATTGATTATTTTGAGAGAATGATTTCCCGCAGATATCACATCGGTATGGCTTTTCTCCTGTGTGAATACATTTATTAACAGTTAATGCATTTTTACTAGTGTATGATTTACCACAGATATCACAGGTATATGATTTCTCTTTTGTGTGAATACGTTTGCTGTGTATCGTCAAGTCAGTAGTTCCTGAGAATGATTTACCACAAATATCACAGTGATATAGTTTTTTCCCTGTATGAATACATTTGTGGCCAGTTACTTCACTTGCATAAGCAAACGATTCACCACAGATATCACACTGATATGTTTTTTCTCCTGTGTGAATACGCTTGTGAACAGTTAATCCACTTCCATTAATGAATGATTTACCACAGATATCGCAGCGATATGGTTTCTCTCCTGTATGTACCCGTCTCTTGTGTAGCGTTAATGTACTTGCTTGAGAGAATGATTTAGCACAGACGTCACATTGATATGGTTTTTCCCCTGTATGAACACGTTTATGGCCTCTTAATGCACTTCTATCTGTGAATGATTTACTGCAAATATCACACTGGTAAGGTTTCTCTCCTGTATGAATGTATTTGTGCTTAATTAAAGTAGTTCTAGCAGCGAACGATTCACCACAGATATCACAGCGATAAGGTTTCTCTCCGGTATGAGTACGTCTGTGAGAATGTAAATGAACTTTTTGAAAGAATGATTTTCCACAGAAATCACAGTGATACGACCTCTCTCCTGTATGAATGTATTTGTGTTTAGTTAAATTACCTTTTTCAGAGAATGATTCACCACAAATATTACACTCAAATGGCTTCTCACCTGTGTGAATACGAATGTGCCTAGTTAGGCCACTACTTCGAGAGAAGGACTTACCACAGATATCACAGTGATATAGCATTTCACCTGTATGAGTACGTTTGTGATCATCTAAATGACTTCTGTTAGCGAATGTTCTACCACAGATATTACATTCATAAGGTCTTTCTCCAGTATGGATACGTTTATGAGTAATTAAGATTTGTGATCTAGAGAATGCTTTACCACAGACATCACAATGATATCGTTTCTCTGGTATCTTACTTGTATTAATACATTTATGAGTAGTAAGCTCGCCTTTCAGAGAGAATGTCTTTTTACAGATATCACAGTGGTAGGAGGAGTCTCCTGTCTCTTTTGGAAATTCTTGAGGCAAATCCATACTTCTATAATTCTTTTATTCCCCACAACAATATATGTATATCTTTTAAAATCTTTATCTTTCTTCCTGGGTTGATCAAAGCCTTTCCATGAACTGCAATATTTCCACCAACTTTTATCTCTGTTATCATCAGAAAAGGACTGCGATGTCTTTCTTTAATCTTAGCAAATTTAAGTGTAACTCAGTATCATCTTGTATATATTCCAGGCAATGATAGAGAGAAATGTTACTCAGTTTTCTGTGTAACCTTTTTCTTTAATTTTTTAAGGATTATAAATAATGTCAATGTCTCAGATAGCCTGAAATGATAGAGAAATAGTTTAAGGTATTAAAAATGCAGAGATTCAACAGTGGAAATTTACAATTCTATATTGATAAACCATAAACTTTTACCCCAACAAATAAACTTTACATTTTGCTTTACTATTTAAACTACATGATACAAAGTTGTGTGGAGTTTACTCATTTACAGTCTACATCTACAGAATAGTGATTATGGATTATATCTGGACCAGTGTCTTTAGTTGTTGTACCTTCAGGCCTTACTCAGTCACAAATTTAGTAATGCTCTCAGCTCTTGGAATTCCATTATTTACATCAGGGATATTCTGCTCAACAGTTATTGTAGGTACAGGAGTGGCTGTATGGTACGTAGCTTGCTTACAACCACATGGTTCAAGGTTCAGGCCCACTGCATGACACTTTGGGCAAGTGTCTTTTACTATAGCCTTGGGCTGACCAAAGCTTTTATAGTGCATTTGGTAGACGGAAACTGAAAGGAGTCTGTCGTGTATATATATATATATATATATATATATATATATATGTGTGTGTGTCATTGCATGTCTGTGTTTGTCCCTGCACTAGGCTTACAAAGAATAAGTCCTGGGGTCGAATTGTTCGACTAAAGACGGTGCTCCAGCATGGCCACAGTCAAACAACTGATGTATATAAAAGAATTTGTGACACCATATGCAACCAGAATGTGTGTGTGTGTGTGTGGTGCCACTGAAACGTCGCTGTGGTAGGCACCTCAACTCCACAGGCCCTCACAGTTAGTGTTGCTGCCTAAAATGCTGGTCATTTTGCTCATCACACTGAGTTAAACTTAACCATTAAGCAGGCTCTGGCTTGGGTTAATATCCCCTCAGTTCTGGGGCAGACAAGATTATCCAGAAGTGGTGGGAAGAGTCCAGATGCTCTTACCCTTTGTCCCTAGATATGAGGTAGGTGCCTCATCTGGGATGCCACAGTCTGACTCCTTTGCTTACTCCCACATCCTGGATGCTACAGTAAATGAGAGGGTCACTGCTTCCACAGCCGAACAGAACAAAATCCTTGAGTATCAGTGAACCATTTCTTCCCGCATGTGACGTTTGAGGGGACTACGCTACTAACACCAAAGTTCTTATCATCATTGGCAGCACGCCTTACCAACGTGTCAGGTGATGCTTGGGTGTCCCAATGCCTTAGCCACACCATTGCTTGCGGTAATGTCACAATTGTGTTGGTTTGCTTCATACGATCTGTTGAACTATGTGTTGTGCGACCAGCTGAGGAACTTTTCCTGGCACACTGCATAACAAACAACCATACGAACAAATTCACCTTAAGATTTCCCTGCCATCTATTTGTTTTCTTTTTTCAAATTATGCGTGTAACTCTGAAAAATTTCATTTAAATTCCTTAAGGTAAAGGATGGTCCTCAAAAGTGATTTTTTTTTTTTTCAACGTAGATATAATCTGGATAGAAACATGAGGAAAAGAAGTTAAGGTGCATAAAATATACAACATTCACATTGTTTTGCTACATCAATTTCCGATATAATCGTAAGCTACACGTAACTTAATCACATATCAAAGACATTTGCAGAAAATTTCATTAAAAAACACATTTTTCAGAAAGTTATGGATAAACCGTTTTTATGACGGGAGGGGTACATTTGTGTAAATATTTGTTTTCACATTTATATTATTACTACATCTGAAAGCTATACCTTTCCCAATTCTTATATATTCTCGCTCCAATATAATTACCTACATCCAAGTAAAGCAATTCTATTATTTATATACAGTATTACAGCGTTAAAACAATCGTGTATCAGCTTACCAATTTCAGATGTAAACAGAGAATCAACGTGTTATATGTTATCACCAAACTAAATATCTGATTGTTGAAATGGGGTTCACCGATGTTTTATCAACTTGATTCTACGCCAACATTCAAATTGCTCTGGATTTCTTCAACAACAAAATTTCAATTTATCCCAATGAACGCGTGAAGCTGACTTTATGTCACCAGCCGCATTTTCGATGTCAAATATTATAATGGTAACGTCTCCTTGGAGAGTTGCAGAAGTTGGTGCTGAGTGTTTCTGGTGAAATGTAATTTTTCACAGCGATACTTAGGTTTTAAAAACATTTTAAAGAGAATTTATTTTTTAGAATTTGATAGTATATTGGGAGTTGAAAAACGCGGTAATTATTTCATCAAATATGATATAATAATTACTGTTTTTCCGTCTCTCCCCTCAAATATGATAGCCAAACTTTGGGTGGATGCCATATTTTGTACACGCGTACAGATGCTTATTTATAAATCGCTAATCTCGACACATTTTATTCTCTCTCGCCATTTCCCCGCCTTACCCTTTTCTGTCGAAGAACGTATTGAAAACTTTTCCATTCTTCCGAGCTTCAAACTAAAGAGACTGCTAGTTGTTTCCCTTGCTTGTCTTTTGTTTTCTGTACATTTGAACCTCACACACACACAGATAGATAGATATTTCTAGTGAGCCCACTTGCTTAGAGAGGCCTTAAGCAACCTCGTAAAGCCAAGAGCTTTATAGACTTGAAACCCTGGGCAACGCTACAGACCGGCCGTATCTATCTTTATCTACATATCCTACTGTTCTATATAGCTTAGAGTGTTCTTCTTCGGATTTTGATTTACTGACGATACGTACATATATTGACATAGAACGAAGAAGAATTTTGACGAAAAGATATGGCGACAGCTTTATTTACCTCGGTGACTGCTGAGTGATAGAGTGTTAGTTTTTGGGGGGGGGAATATTCGTAGTCGAAGTAGTTTTAGTGGTAGTTGATATAGAGATGGTATTGGTGGATACATAATTGTATTTTAGGCAGGGTAAAACTACAGGGTTTTACCCCCTGTAGTTATGCCGTATTTTATATATAATATAGGTACTACTAAAGCAGCGCGGACCCGAACGCGCAGTCACGCGTCCGCGCTAGCTAGTCGTGAGTGGTCGATCCTAACCCTAACCTTATCCCTAACCCTATCCCTAACCCGCGTGTGCAAATGAATACGTGTTTAGGGTTAAGGTTAGGATCGAACACTCACGACTAGCTAGCGCGTTCGGGTCCGCGCTGCTTTAGTAATACCTATAATATATACATACATGTTATAGGTAATCTTCCAGTTTCGAGAGGTAAAAGAAATAAATAAAAATATTCAAGGGAAATAACTCAACGACTTACCAGTATTAATATTTTTTTTTATGATAAGTTTAAAATGTCTTTTTCTTTTTACCACATGTAATAAGTCCGCATGGGACTAGACAGTCGTCGCAGGTAAACTTATTTCTAATAAGTCGACGACTCGCACACCATTCCAACATTCTGTATCTTGAGCTACCGCTTAAATCACAGATTTTCCATTATTCCTCTAATATAAATTCACGAGTGAGGATATCGTTTTCAGCAACAATAAGATGTTGTGCAGCCGGTCTTCCACGAGGAATTTTCGATTTCTCATAAGAAACTATGATATTCAATCACGTGTGAGATTCATATATAAACAGTTAACGTCATTCATATCACGTGATTTATTTATAAACAAACTAGTACGGATAATACTGGTAAGACGTTCAGTTATTTCCCTTGTATTTTATTTACTTTTTTAACCTCCCGAAACTGGAAGATTACCCATGTTATATATATTATATATACACACACGCACACATGTGTATATATATATTTATACATATGTGAATAAAAAATAAAAATAACAAAATATTAAAAAAAAGGTTTTGTATGATCGTGTATAGAGGAATATATTACTTAAAAGAGTTCCAACTCTGTTTTTTATGTTTTATTCATATTCTTATAAAATTAATGCGGGATATAGAATATGGAATATATAATATAAATAGTAAAATGAAATGAAGCATTGAATGTTTTATTGAATATATGAAATATTGAGTATTAAATATATAAGGACTAATACACTTTCATGCCTCATGGCATTCATCAAGGTCCTGTCTGACAGATGTGCAGCATCTAAGCAGGATTTGTTCAAGAATTTGTGAATGTGTATCTATTTTCCTGGAAGTTATGAGGCAACAAAGTCGTGAGGGTGAGGTACATATCTGTAGTTATGGTGGAAGTTTTATCATCCATAGAAAAGAATAGGGAAATATTTTCCCCAAAATTGTTATTATTTTCAGTTCAATATAATTACTGTATTCTTGAAGAAAATATCTTTTACCAATGCCGTTCTATATTTCCACATTTATACAATTACCATGATCAGACAAGTGGAACACAATTCTATTATTTAAATACATTACTACAGCATTAAATCAAACTTCTTTCAACTTACCTTTAGCAGATGTAAACAATGAATCAATGTGTTATGCGTTTTCACCAAACTACCACAGTAAATATCTCAAATGCTGCAATGAGATTGACCAAGGTTTCAATCCTCAGTGACGTTGAGTTCCTAACAAGCTCAACAATAAAATCGTGAGTGAAGCTGGCTTAATGTCTCCAGCCGCACTTTCGGTCTCAAATATACCGAACTCAATGGTAACGTTCCCTTGGATATGTCATAAGGTCACAAGGGGACGTTGAATATTTCAAGAGGTACGAAATATTTCCAACAAATTATTTTAATCTCTAAAATATGAATAGAACATGGCAGTTTAATAGACGCAAATTCTGACAATAAACCGCTGAGCAAACCTAGCTTCTATTTCGTGAATGAAATGTTTTTCGCTGCTCCTTCCGATTTTTCTTTTTGACAAACTTAGGTTGGTTGCAAATTTTAGGTGAAAGAATATACTCACCAACAAAAGTTTAATAAGCACTGCTTGGAGATAGAATTCAGAGTGACACAATATTTCATAAATATTTACGTTTTAGTCTGTCTCAATGTTTATGATCTTTTATTTTCTAGATTTCATCATCGTCGTTTAACGTCCGCTTTCCATGCTAGCATGGGTTGGACGATTTGACTGACTGGAGAAAACAGATGGCTACACCAGGCTCCAATTTGATTTGACAGAGTTTCTACAGCAGGGTGCTCTTCCTAACGCCATATATATAAAAAGAACATGACTTTCCTCCTGGGTGAATACATTTACAATTAGTAAAAACTTTTCCCATGAGAATTATTTACCACTAATATAAGAGCATGGAGGCACATAACCTAATGGTTAGAGCAGCGAACTCATGATCAAGAGATTGCAGGTTCGAATCAGAGCAGGTGATGTGTATGTTTATGAGCAAAACACCTAAGCAGAAGGTAGGGGCAAACTTCTGCAGACTCTCTCACCACAACTTTCTCTGACTCCTTCCTCCTGCAACTAGCAGCTCACCTGTAACAGACTGGCATCCTGTCTAAGTGGGGAAACTATACGCCAATGAAACCAAGCATGGCTCAAGAAGGAACAAACAACAACAATATAACAGCATCATGGTTTTTATTTTGTAAAAATGTTTCAGATCAGTTGAGTTATTTCTATCCATACGAGAATGACTTACCACTGATATTGGAGTGAAATGGTTTCTTGCCTGTACAATCATACCTGTGAGTAGTTAACAAAAAGGAAAAAAGCTTTACTTTATGTCTTAAACAAGTCTTATGTATGGTTTGCTTTAGGGAAAATGGTTTTTGTGGCTGGCTGCCTTACATATCACCATCAATTTCACAGTATATTGGATGTCTTTTACTTTGGAGCCAGTACTAGAGAGGCTGTCATGTTGCTGGCAACTTTAGAGTGCTGATGTATCTGTCCATTTGTCACTCACTTCACAAAGGACGTTTTTGAGTTGATGAGTTATTTATTACAGATATCACTGTTATAAAAATTTTTTTTAGAACCAATACGTTTGTGTTTAGTTAAAGCACAACTATGAGAAAATGATTTGCCACAGATATCACAGTGATATGGTTTTTCTCCCGTATGAATGTATTTGTGACTACTTAAAGCAGTACTTAAGGAGAATGATATACCACATATATTACACTGATATGGCTTTTCTCCTGTATGAATGCGGTTGTGCTTAGTTAAATCACTATTTTGGGAGAAAGATTTACCACAAATATCACACTTATAGGGTTTGTCTTCTGTATGACTACATCTATGAATTATTAAATGTGCTGTTTGAGAGAATGATTTATTACATGTCTCACAGTGATATGGTTTCTCACCTGTGTGAGTACGACTATGAACAGTTAAATGACCTGCCTGAGAGAAAGATTTACCACAGATGTTACAATCATATGGTTTCTCTCCTGTATGAGTGTATTTATGTTTAGTTAAGAGATAATTCTTTAAGAACGATTTACCACAGATATTACAGTGGAAAGGTTTTACTCCTGTATGAACACGTTTATGAGAAGTTAATATATTTCTACTAGTGTATGATTTACCACAGATATCACAGGGATGCAGCTTTTTTCCAGTATGAGTCAATTTATGTTCAGTTAAATCACCTCTTTCAGAGAATGGTTTACCACAGATATCACAGTGATATGGCTTATCACCAGAATGAAGACGCGAATGCTTTGTTAGAGCCTGCTTGCTAGAGAGCGATTTCCCACAGACATCACAATGGAATGGTTTCTTTCCTTTGTGAGTTAGTTTATGATTTCTAAATTGATTATTTTGAGAGAATGATTTCCCGCAGATATCACATCGGTATGGCTTTTCTCCTGTGTGAATATATTTATGAACAGTTAATGCACTTTTACTACTGTATGATTTACCACAGATATCACATCGGTATGGCTTTTCTCCTGTGTGAATACATTTATGAACAGTTAATGCATTTTTACTACTGTATGATTTACCACAGATATCACATCGGTATGGCTTTTCTCCTGTGTGAATACATTTATGAACAGTTAATGCATTTTTACTACTGTATGATTTACCACAGATATCACATCGGTATGGCTTTTCTCCCGTGTGAATACGTTTATGAACAGTTAATGCATTTTTACTACTGTATGATTTACCACAGATATCACATCGGTATGGCTTTTCTCCTGGGTGAATACATTTATGAAGAGTTAATGCATTTTTACTACTGTATGATTTACCACAGATATCACATCGGTATGGCTTTTCTCCTGTGTGAATACATTTATGAACAGTTAATGCATTTTTACTACTGTATGATTTACCACAGATATCACATCGGTATGGCTTTTCTCCTGTGTGAATACATTTATGTACAGTTAATGCATTTTTACTACTGTATGATTTACCACAGATATCACATCGGTATGGTTTTTCTCCTGTGTGAATACATTTATGAACAGTTAATGCATTTTTACTAGTGTATGATTTACCACAGATATCACATCGGTATGGCTTTTCTCCTGTGTGAATACATTTATGAACAGTTAATGCATTTTTACTACTGTATGATTTACCACAGATATCACATCGGTATGGCTTTTCTCCTGTGTGAATACATTTATGAACAGTTAATGCATTTTTACTACTGTATGATTTACCACAGATATCACATCGGTATGGCTTTTCTCCTGTGTGAATACATTTATGTACAGTTAATGCATTTTTACTACTGTATGATTTACCACAGATATCACATCGGTATGGTTTTTCTCCTGTGTGAATACATTTATGAACAGTTAATGCATTTTTACTAGTGTATGATTTACCACAGATATCACATCGGTATGGCTTTTCTCCTGTGTGAATACATTTATGAACAGTTAATGCATTTTTACTACTGTATGATTTACCACAGATATCACATCGGTATGGCTTTTCTCCTGTGTGAATACATTTATGAACAGTTAATGCATTTTTACTAGTGAATGATTTACCACAGATATCACATCGGTATGGCTTTTCTCCTGTGTGAATACATTTATGAACAGTTAATGCATTTCTACTAGTGTATGATTTACCACAGATATCACAGGTATATGGTTTCTCTTTTCTGTGAATACGTTTGCTGTGTATCGCCAAGTCAGTAGTTCCAGAGAATGATTTACCACAAATATTACAGTGATATAGTTTTTTCCCTGTATGAATACGTTTGTGGCCAGTTAATACACTTGCATAAGCAAATGATTTACCGCAGATATCACACTGATATGTGTTTTCTCCTGTGTGAATACGCTTGTGAACAGTTAATCCACTTCCATTAATGAATGATTTACCACAGATATCGCAGTGATATGGTTTCTCTCCTGTATGTACCCGTCTCTTGTGTAGCGTTAATGTACTTGCTTGAGAGAATGATTTAGCACAGACGTCACATTGATATGGTTTTTCCCCTGTATGAACACGTTTATGGCCTCTTAATGCACTTCTATCTGTGAATGATTTACTGCAGATGTCACACTGATAAGGTTTCTCTCCTGTATGAATGTATTTGTGCTTAATTAAAGTATTTGTAGCAGCGAACGATTCACCACAGACATCACAGCGATAAGGTTTCTCTCCGGTATGAGTACGTCTGTGAGAATGTAAATGAACTTTTTGAAAGAATGATTTTCCACAGAAATCACAGTGATACGACCTCTCTCCTGTATGAATGTATTTGTGTTTAGTTAAATTACCTTTTTCAGAGAATGATTCACCACAAATATTACACTCAAATGGCTTCTCACCTGTGTGAATACGAATGTGCCTAGTTAGGCCATTACTTCGAGAGAAGGACTTACCACAGATATCACAATGATATGGCATTTCACCTGTATGAGTACGTATGTGATCATCTAAATGACTTCTGTTAGCGAATGTTCTACCACAGATATTACATTCATAAGGTCTTTCTCCAGTATGGATACGTTTATGAGTAATTAAGATTTGTGATCTAGAGAATGCATTACCACAGATATCACAATGATACCGTTTCTCTGGTATCTTACTTGTATTAATACATTTATGAGTAGTAAGCTCGCCTTTCAGAGAGAATGTCTTTTTACAGATATCACAGTGGTAGGAGGAGTCTCCTGTCTCTTTTGGAAATTCTTGAGGCAAATCCATACTTCTATAATTCTTTTATTCCCCACAACAATATATGTATATCTTTTAAAATCTTTATCTTCCTTCCTGGGTTGATCAAAGCCTTTCCATGAACTGCAATATTTCCACCAACTTTTATCTCTGTTATCATCAGAAAAGGACTGCGATGTCTTTCTTTAATCTTAGCAAATTTAAGTGGAACTCAGTATCATCTTGTATATATTCCAGGCAATGATAGAGAGAAATGTTACTCAGTTTTCTGTGTAACCTTTTTCTTTAATTTTTTAAGGATTATAAATAATGTCAATGTCTCAGATAGCCTGAAATGATAGAGAAATAGTTTAAGGTATTAAAAATGCAGAGATTCAACAGTGGAAATTTACAATTCTATATTGATAAACCATAAACTTTTACCCCAACAAATAAACTTTACATTTTGCTTTACTATTTAAACTACATGATACAAAGTTGTGTGGAGTTTACTCATTTACAGTCTACATCTACATCTTCAGAATAGTGATTGTGGATTATATCTGGACCAGTGTCTTTAGTTGTTGTACCTTCAGGCCTTACTCAGTCACAAATTTAGTAATGCTCTCAGCTCTTGGAATTCCATTATTTACATCAGGGATATTCTGCTCAACAGTTATTGTAGGTACAGGAGTGGCTGTATGGTAAGTAGCTTGCTTACCAACCACATAGTTCAGGGTTCAGTCCCACTGCATGGCACCTTGGGCCGACCAAAGCCTTGTGAGTGGATTTGGTAGACGGAAAATGTAAGAAGTCTGTCGTATATATATATATATATATATATATATATATATATATATATATATATATATATATATATATGTGTGTGTGTGTGTGTGTGTCATTGCATGTCTGTGTTTGTCCCTTCACTAGGCTTACAAAGAATAAGTCCTGGGGTCGATCTGTTCGACTAAAGGTGGTGTTCGTACCCCCCACTAGGCTTACAAAGAATAAGTCCTGGGGTCGAATTGTTCGACTAAAGACGGTGCTCCAGCAAGGCCACAGTCAAACAACTGATGTATATAAAAGAATTTGTGACACCATATGCAACCAGAATGTGTGTGTGTGGTGCCACTGAAACGTCGCTGTGGTAGGCACCTCAACTCCACAGGCCCTCACAGTTAGTGTTGCTGCCTAAAATGCTGGTCATTTTGCTCATCACACTGAGTTAAACTTAACCATTAAGCAGGCTCTGGCTTGGGTTAATATCCCCTCAGTTCTGGGGCAGACAAGATTATCCAGAAGTGATGGGAAGAGACCAGATGCTCTTACCCTTTGTCCCTGGATATAAGGTAGGTGCCTCATCTAGGATGTCACAGTCAAATTATGCCTCTAACTCTGAAAAATTTCATTTAACAAATTCCTTAACGTAAAGGATGGTCCTCAAAAGTGATTTTTTTTTTTCGACATAGATATAATCTGGATAGAAACATGAAGAAAAGAAGTTAAGGTGCATAAAATATACAACATTCACATTGTTTTGCTACATCAATTTCCGATATAATCGTAAGCTACACGTAACTTAATCACATATCAAAGACATTTGCAGAAAATTTCATTAAAAAACACATTTTTCAGAAAGTTATGGGGAAATCGTTTTTATGACGGGACGTGTACAGTTGTGTAGACGTGGAAATATTTGTTTTCACATTTATATTATTACTACATCTGAAAGCTATACCTTTCCCAATTCTTATATATTCTCGCTCCAATATAATTACCTACATCCAAGTAAAGCAATTCTATTATTTATATACAGTATTACAGCGTTAAAACAATCGTGTATCAGCTTACCAATTTCAGATGTAAACAGAGAATCAACGTGTTATATGTTATCACCAAACTAAATATCTGATTGTTGAAATGGGGTTCACCGATGTTTTATCAACTTGATTCTACGCCAACATTCAAATTGCTCTGGATTTCTTCAACAACAAAATTTCAATTTATCCCAATGAACGCGTGAAGCTGACTTTATGTCACCAGCCGCATTTTCGATGTCAAATATTATAATGGTAACGTCTCCTTGGAGAGTTGCAGAAGTTGGTGCTGAGTGTTTCTGGTGAAATGTAATTTTTCACAGCGATACTTAGGTTTTAAAAACATTTTAAAGAGAATTTATTTTTTAGAATTTGATAGTATATTGGGAGTTGAAAAACGCGGTAATTATTTCATCAAATATGATATAATAATTACTGTTTTTCCGTCTCTCCCCTCAAATATGATAGCCAAACTTTGGGTGGATGCCATATTTTGTACACGCGTACATATGCTTATTTATAAATCGCTAATCTCGACACATTTTATTCTCTCTCGCCATTTCCACGCCTCATCCTTTTCTGTCGAAGAGCGTATTGAAAACTTTTCCCTTCTTCCCGAGCTTCAAACTAAAGAGACTGCTAGTTGTTTCCCTTGCTTGTCTTTTGTTTTCTGTACGTTTGAACCTCACACAGATAGATAGATAGATAGATTTTTCTAGTGAGCCCACTTGCTTAGAGAGGCCTTAAGCAACCTCGTAAAGCCAAGAGCTTTATAGACTTGAAACCCTGGGCAACGCTACAGACTGGCCGTATCTATCTTTATCTACATATCCTACTGTTCTATATAGCTTAGAGTGTTCTTCTTCGGATTTTGATTTACTGACGATACGTACATAGAACGAAGAATTTTGACGAAAAGATATGGCGACAGCGTTATTTACCTCGGTGACTGCTGAGTGATAGAGTGTTAGTTTTTTTGGGGGAATATTCGTAGTCGAAGTAGTTTTAGTGGTAGTTGATGTAGAAATGGTATTGGTTGATACATAATTGTATTTTATATATAATATATACATACATGTTATAGGTAATCTTCCAGTTTCGAGAGGTAAAAGAAATAAATAAAAATATTCAAGGGAAATAACTCAACGACTTACAGGATTTTTTTTTTTATTAAAGTTTAAAATGTTTTTTTCTTTTTACCACGTGTAATAAGTCCGCATGGTACTAGACATTCGTCGCAGGTAAACTTATTTCTAATAAGTCGACGACTCGCACACCATTCCAACATTCTGTATCTTGAGCTACCGCTTAAATCACAGATTTTCCATTATTCCTCTAATATAAATTCACGAGTGAGGATGTCGTGCAGCCGGTCTTCCACGAGGAATTTTCGATACCTCATAAGAAACTATGATATTCAATCAGGTGTGAGATTTATATATGAACAGTTAACGTCAATCAAATTACGTGATTTATTTATAAACAAAGTAGTACGGATAATACTGGTAAGACGTTCAGTTATTTCCCTTATATTTTATTTACTTTTTTAACCTCCCGAAACTGGAAGATTACCCATGTTATATCTATTATATATACACACACGCACACATGTGTATATATATATTTATACATATGTGAATAAAAAATAAAAATAACAAAATATTTTTTTAAAAAAAGGGTTTTGTATGATCGTGTATAGAGGAATATATTATTTAATAGAGTTCCAACTCTGTCTGTTTTTTATGTTTTATTTATATTCTTATAAAATTAACGTGGGATATAGAATATGGAATATATAATATAAATAGTAAAATGAAATGAAGCATTGAATGTCTTATTGAATATATGAAATACTGAGTATTAAATATATAAGGACTAATACACTTTCATGCCTCATGGCATTCATCAAGGTCCTGTCTGACAGATGTGCAGCATCTAAGCAGGATTTGTTCAAGAATTTGTGAAAGAGTATCTATTTTCCTGGAAGTTATGAGGCAACAAAGTCGTGAGGGTGAGGTACATATCTGTAGTTATGGTGGAAGTTTTATCATCCATAGAAAAGAATAGGGAAATATTTTCCCCAAAATTGTTATTATTTTCAGTTCAATATAATTACTGTATTCTTGAAGAAAATATCTTTTACCAATGCCGTTCTATATTTCCACATTTATACAATTACCATGATCAGACAAGTGGAACACAATTCTATTATTTAAATACATTACTACAGCATTAAATCAAACTTCTTTCAACTTACCTTTAGCAGATGTAAACAATGAATCAATGTGTTATGCGTTTTCACCAAACTACCACAGTAAATATCTCAAATGCTGCAATGAGATTGACCAAGGTTTCAATCCTCAGTGACGTTGAGTTCCTAACAAGCTCAACAATAAAATCTTGAGTGAAGCTGGCTTAATGTCTCCAGCCGCACTTTCGGTCTCAAATATACCGAACTCAATGGTAACGTTCCCTTGTATATGTCATAAGGTCACAAGGGGACGTTGAATATTTCAAGAGGTACGAAATATTTCCAACAAATTATTTTAATCTCTAAAATATGAATAGAACATGGCAGTTTAATAGACGCAAATTCTGACGATAAACCGCTGAGCAAACCTAGCTTCTATTTCGTGAATGAAATGTTTTTCGCTGCTCCTTCCGATTTTTCTTTTTGACAAACTTAGGTTGGTTGCAAATTTTAGGTGAAAGAATATACTCACCAACAAAAGTTTAATTAGCACTGCTTGGACATAGAATTCAGTGACACAATATTTCATAAATATTTACGTTTTAGTTTGTCTCAATGTTTATGATCTTTTATTTTCTAGATTTCATCATCATCATCATTTAACATCCGCTTTCCAAGCTAGCATGGGTTGGATGATTTGACTGAGGACTGGTGAAAACAGATGGCTACACCAGGCTTCAATTTGATTTGGCAGTTTCTACAGCTGGGTGCCCTTCCTAACACCATATATATAAAAAGAACATGACTTTCCTCCTGGGTGAATACATTTACAATTAGTAAAAACTTTTCCCATGAGAATTATTTACCACTAATATAAGAGCATGGAGGCACATGGCCTAATGGTTAGAGCAGCGAACTCATGATCAAGAGATTGCAGGTTCGAATCAGAGCAGGTGATGTGTATGTTTATGAGCAAAACACCTTAGCAGAAGGTAGGGGCAAACTTCTGCAGACTCTCTCACCACAACTTTCTCTGACTCCTTCCTCCTGCAACTAGCAGCTCACCTGTAACAGACTGGCGTCCTGTCTAGGTGGGGAAACTATACGCCAATGAAACCAAGCATGGCTCAAGAAGGAACAAACAACAACACTATAACAGCATCATGGTTTTTATTTTGTAAAAATGTTTCAGATCAGTTGAGTTATTTGTATCCATATGAGAATGACTTACCACTGATATTGGAGTGAAATGGTTTCTTGCCTGTACAATCATACCTGTGAGTAGTTAACAAAAAGGAAAAAAGCTCTACTTTATGTCTTAAACAAGTCTTATGTATGGTTTGCTTTAGGGAATATGGTTTTTGTGGCTGGCTGCCCTACATGTCACCATCAATTTCACAGTATATTGGATGTCTTTTACTTTGGAGCCAGCATTAGAGAGGCTGTCATGTTGCTGGCAACTTTAGAGTGCTGATGTATCTGTCCATTTGTCACTCACTTCACAAAGGACGTTTTTGAGTTGATGAGTTATTTATTACAGATATGACTGTTATAAAATTTTTCTTTAGAACAAATACGTTTGTGTTTAGTTAAAGCACAACTATGAGAAAATGATTTGCCACAGATATCACAGTGATATGGTTTTTCTCCCGTATGAATGTATTTGTGACTACTTAAAGCACCACTTACAGAGAATGATGTACCACATATATTACACTGATATGGCTTTTCTCCTGTATGAATGCGGTTGTGCTTAGTTAAATCACTATTTTGGGAGAAAGATTTACCACAAATATCACACTTATAGGGTTTGTCTTCTGTATGACTACGTCTATGAATTATTAAATGTGCTGTTTGAGAGAATGATTTATCACATGTCTCACAGTGATATGGTTTCTCACCTGTGTGAGTACGACTATGAACAGTTAAATGACCTGCCTGAGAGAAAGATTTACCACAGATGTTACAATCATATGGTTTCTCTCCTGTATGAGTGTATTTATGTTTAGTTAAGAGATAATTCTTTAAGAACGATTTACCACAGATATTACAGTGGAAAGGTTTTACTCCTGTATGAACACGTTTATGAGAAGTTAATATATTTCTACTAGTGTATGATTTACCACAGATATCACAGGGATGCAGCTTTTTTCCAGTATGAGTCAATTTATGTTCAGTTAAATCACCTCTTTCAGAGAATGGTTTACCACAGATATCACAGTGATATGGCTTATCACCAGAATGAAGACGCGAATGCTTTGTTAGAGCCTGCTTGCTAGAGAGCGATTTCCCACAGACATCACAATGGAATGGTTTCTTTCCGTTGTGAGTTAGTTTATGATTTCTAAATTGATTATTTTGAGAGAATGATTTCCCGCAGATATCACATCGGTATGGCTTTTCTCCTGTGTGAATATATTTATGAACAGTTAATGCACTTTTACTACTGTATGATTTACCACAGATATCACATCGGTATGGCTTTTCTCCTGTGTGAATACATTTATGAACAGTTAATGCATTTTTACTAGTGTATGATTTACCACAGATATCACATCGGTATGGCTTTTCTCCTGTGTGAATACATTTATGAACAGTTAATGCATTTTCACTACTGTATGATTTACCACAGATATCACATCGGTATGGCTTTTCTCCTGTGTGAATACATTTATGAACAGTTAATGCATTTTTACTACTGTATGATTTACCACAGATATCACATTGGTATGGCTTTTCTCCTGTGTGAATACATTTATGAACAGTTAATGCATTTTTACCACAGATATCACAGGTATATGGTTTCTCTTTTCTGTGAATACGTTTGCTGTGTATCGCGAAGTCAGTAGTTCCAGAGAATGATTTACCACAAATATTACAGTGATATAGTTTTTTCCTTGTATGAATACGTTTGTGTTTAGTTAATGCACTTGCATAAGCAAATGATTTACCGCAGATATCACACTGATATGGCTTTTCTCCTGTATGAATACGCTGGTGAACAGTTAATCCACTTCTTTCAATGAATGATTTACCACAGATATCACACTGATATGTGTTTTCTCCTGTGTGAATACGCTTGTGAACAGTTAATCCACTTCCATTAATGAATGATTTACCACAGATATCGCAGTGATATGGTTTCTCTCCTGTATGTACCCGTCTCTTGTGTAGCGTTAATGTACTTGCTTGAGAGAATGATTTAGCACAGACGTCACATTGATATGGTTTTTCCCCTGTATGAACACGTTTATGGCCTCTTAATGCACTTCCATCTGCGAACGATTTACTGCAGATGTCACACTGGTAAGGTTTCTCTCCTGTATGAATGTATTTGTGCTTAATTAAAGTATTTGTAGCAGCGAACGATTCACCACAGACATCACAGCGATAAGGTTTCTCTCCGGTATGAGTACGTCTGTGAGAATGTAAATGAACTTTTTGAAAGAATGATTTTCCACAGAATTCACAGTGATATGACTTCTCTCCTGTATGAATGTATTTGTGTTTAGTTAAATTACCTTTTTCAGAGAATGATTCACCACAAATATTACACTCAAATGGCTTCTCACCTGTGTGAATACGAATGTGCCTAGTTAGGCCAGTACTTCGAGAGAAGGACTTACCACAGATATCACAATGATATGGCATTTCACCTGTATGAGTACGTATGTGATCATCTAAATGACTTCTGTTAGCGAATGTTCTACCACAGATATTACATTCATAAGGCCTTTCTCCAGTATGGATACGTTTATGAGTAATTAAGATTTGTGATCTAGAGAATGCTTTACCACAGACATCACAATGATACCGTTTCTCTGGTATCTTACTTGTATTAATACATTTATGAGTAGTAAGCTCGCCTTTCAGAGAGAATGTCTTTTTACAGATATCACAGTGGTAGGAGGAGTCCCCTGTCTCTTTTGACAATTCTTCAGGCAAATCCATACTTCTATAATTCTTTTATTACCCACAACAATATATGTAAATTTTTTTAAATCTTTATCTTTCTTCCTGAGTTGATCAAAGCCTTTCCATGAACTGCAATATTTCCACAAACGTTTATCTCTGTTATCATCAGAAAAGGATTGCAATGTCTTTCTTTAATCTTAGCAAATTTAGGTGGAACTCAGTATCATCTTGTATATATTCCAGGCAATGATAGAGAGAAATGTGGCTCAGTTTTCTGTGTAACCTTTTTCTTTAAGTTTTTAAGGATTATAAATGTTGCTGATATATCTTTAATGTCAATGTCTCAGATAGCCTGAAATGAGAGAGAAATAGTTTAAGGTATTAAAAATGCAGAGATTCAATAGTGGAAGTTTATAATTCTATATTGATAAACCATAAACGTTTACCCCCAACAAATAAACTTTACATTTTGCTTTACTATTTAAATTACATCTGAAAGCGATACCTTTCCCTATTCTTATATATTCTCGTTCCAATATAACTACCTACATCCAAGTAAAGCAATTCTATTATTTATATACAGTATTACAGCGTTAAAACAATCGTGTATCAGCTTACCATTTTCAGATGTAAACAGTGAATCAACGTGTCATATGTTATCCCCAAACTAAATAATGATTTGTCAACTTTATTCTACGCCAACATTCAAATTGTTCTGGATTTCTTCAACAATAAAATTTCACTTTATCCCAATGAACGCGTGAAGCTGACTTTATGTCACCAGCCGCATTTTCGGTGTCGAATATTATAATGGTAACGTCTCCTTGGAGAGTTGCAATATTTGGTGCTGAGTGTTTCTGGTGAAATGTAATTTTTCATCGCGATAAAATATTTAGACTTCATGCGATACTTACACTTTAAAAACATTTGAAAGAAAATTAAAAGATCACCAATTTATTTTTTAGAATTTGATAGTATATTGTGAGTTAGAAAACGCGGTAATTATTTCATCAAATGATATAATAATTACTGTTTTTCCGTCTCTCCCCTCAAATATGATAGCCAAACCTTGGGTGGATGCTATATTTTGGCGAAAGAAGATGCTTATCAACAAAAATTCGATAATCACCGCTTTGGCGTGTTATAATCATTCCCAGATATATATATATATATATAGGAACGGAGAATTTTGACGAAAAGATATGGCGACAACATTACTTACCTCGGTGACTGCTGAGTGATATAGTGTGTTTTTGGGGGGGTAAAATTTGTAGTAGTTCTAGTGGTAGTTGATGAAGAGATGGTGGTGACGTATACATAATTGTATTATATATATATATATATATATATATATATATATATATATATATATATATATATACATACATGTTATATATATATATATATATATATATACATACATGTTATATATATTATATATACACAAACACGTGTGTGTATGTATGTGCATGTGTGTATATATATATATATATATATATATATATATACAAATAATGAGTATATGCATATATACGTACATGTATGTACATACATCTACCTAGATTTTCTAGTGAGTCCACTTGCTTAGAGCGGTCTTAGGCTAACGCGTTTAGTGCCTGAAGAAACTTCATAAAGCCAAGCGCTTTATAGACGTGAAACCCTGGGCAACCCTACAGACGGGCCGTATCTATCTTTATTTTCTATCCTACTGTTCTATCGGATTTTGATTTACTGACTATACGTACATATATTGACACTGAGTAAAGAGACATGCAAGTGAAACGAAGAAGAATTTTGACGAAAAGATATGGTGACTGCTGAGTTATAGAGTGTGTGTGGTTGGTAATATTTGTAGTAGTAGTAGTAGTCGTCGTAGTTGGAGATAAGGCGCCGAGCTGGCAGAAACGTTAGCATGCCGGGTGAAATGCTTTGCGGTATTTCGTCTGCCGTTACTGTTCTGAGTTCAAATTCCGCTGGGGTCGACTTTGCCTTTTATCCTTTCGGTGTCGATAAATTAAGTACCAGTTACGCTCTGGGGTCGATGTAGTCGACTTAATCCCTTTGTCTGTCCTTGTTTGTCCCCTCTATGTTTAGCCCCTTGTGGGTAATAAAGAAATAAGTAGTAGTTTTAATAATAGTAGTTGATGTAGAGATGGATACATAATTGTATTATATATATTACACACACACACACACATATAATACTTTGTATTATATTATACTCATTTATTGTGCTTTTAATTATTTTTTCTATATGTGACAGTGGATTTTCATTGATGAGTTCATGAACCTTGGTTCTTTTCCCTAAAACTATATATTTATATATATTCTATACTGTGAAACTTAATTTAATTTTAATTTTTAATAAATGGATTTTAATTGAGTTTTTACCTGTAATTTTGGATTTTATCCCTAATATATATATATATATATATATATATAGATAGATAGATAGATATATCCACTCTTGTCTGTAAAATAAAGTGTCCCAAATATAACTTTAACAGTAGAAGTACTTAGAAAGAGAAATAGACGAATCACTAAGTTTATGAATAACTACCTTTGGGAGTTTATTAGTTAAGTGACTCAACTATTTAGGGAATCCTGCTGTCAGACATAGTAAAATTTAAGCATAATCTAAGGCAATTGGTCCGGTACAATAGCTTTTGATCGTACTTTTACTAATAATAACTACAATTGATAATATGTAGGTATAGTTTTTATATATGTAGAAGTTTCAATGAGAATTCGGAGACTGTACTCTGGACGTAATCTTAGCGTTTAACGACATGAAGATGCATACGAGTATATATATAATACAATTATGTATCCACCACCACCATCTTTACATCAACTATAACCACTACTACAAATATTACCCCACCCCACCACACACACACTCTATATGCATATATATATATATATATATATATATATATAAAGGCATGTGCGACCGTTTCACAGGCATGCCTTATATATGTGCTTGTCTTTTGTTTTCTGTACATTTGAACGACACACACGCGTCGCCAGCACCACCTCACTGGCCCTTGTGCACTTAAAAGCACCCACTACACTCTCGGAGTGGTTGGCGTTAGGAAGGGCATCCAGCTCTGCCAAATCAGATTGGAGCCTGGTGTCGCCTCCTGGTCCACAGTCCTCAGTCAAATCGTCCAACCCATGCTAGCATGGAAAGCAGATGTTAAACGACGATGATGATGATGATGATATATATATATATATATCATATTAATTAATAGTAGGAGATGGATTTCGTATTAGATTTTTATTAAGTCCAACATATGTTTCAACGCAGCTGTCTGGGTCTTTTCAGGTACATTGACAAAGAAATCTCACTAGAGATTTTATGAGTTGGCTGGCTTGTTGTTATATGCCCGTCTAGTTTCAGAATGAATAAAAACAAAAAATTTTATAGAAACGCAAAAAATTCAAATATGAACGTGGAATTAGTGGGAAAATGAGTAACTTCTGATTTCTTATTACTTTTTCCTTAACTGTTTGAAATCATTACATTGTAAGTATTGCATCGTCTTTAGGAGTAAAAATTGGTCTGCATAGTTAAGAGAAAGTGAAAAACTAAATAAATGGGTCTAAGGAGGGAGAGTGGAAGCACAAAATGGAGGGATTGCAATATGTTCAGTTTTAATATCACATAATCACAAGGGCAGTGGAGAGGTGGGCATTACAATATGAATTGTGGGGAAGAGACAAGTCAGGGACAGAGACATTAACAATATGCTTTTAGGTCCTCATTTGAGCATAAATGTCTTTTAGATATACATATGTATTAGATGTATTTATAAATATGTTATATATAAGCCTTAGATAGTGTGTATGTATTATAATATTCATATAGACATAGTTCTATAAACACATAAATGTTAAGTGCAACAAGCAGAGGATACCAAATGTAACAGTATAATTGTAAGTGGTTAATTATGGCAGATTGAGAAGTGGTACCAGTAATTATTTCTGAATGTCTTTGAAAGAAATTTACACAAGACGATTTATATTCATTATAGATTTTATTCCATCATCAAGAAGTTTTTCACAATTGCTATGAATTGGAAGTAAATACAAATGCTGACTGTGTAGGTTGCTATTAATTTGATGGGAAGCTTGCAGGTCTAATAAAATAAAATACCAGTTAAGAATTGGGGTTAATGGTACAGACTGACTACCTTACATCAAAATTCCTGTCCTTTTGCTTAAGTCAAATTTTCTTTTGTTTGTTTTTAGCTTGTGCCAGAATTTATAACTTTACAATGTTTTGTATTATAATAAAATGGGGTGAAAATAAAGAAAGATAAAATGTGGCATTCAAAGTTCATCAATGTTGGTGTCTTTTGTTGAATATTTTTTAACTGTCTATGAATGGCCTCCAAAGGAGAGAAAAAGAAATTCACTCTCCAAGTTGCCAAATAAAGAGAATGTTTTCTTCTACAAATATCCCACTACACTGCCATGCTGAAGTTGATCTAGGTCAATATCAATGGAATTGAATGAGATGTCTTGATTGGACCTTGTCTCACCTAGGATGGTGGAGAATTTGACATGTAACATTAATAAATTCTATGAGCAGATTCTAAGACCAACGGACAGAAACATGAAGAGTGAGGTTTCAATTCTTGGTAATAAATAGATTATCTTTTACTTGCTTCAGTCATTAGACAGCAGCCTTGAAGGGTTTAGTCAAACAAATTATCTCAGGTACATATTTTTAAAGTCTGCTACTTATTCTGTGTACCTCTTTTACCAAACTACTAGGTCACAGTGATGTAAAGAAGCCAGCACCAGCCATCATGATGGAAGGTGAGGTGGGTCAAGAATGAACAGAAAAACACCTCTTACACATAGTATACATATGCACGAACACATATATTCACAGACAATCCTTCATGAACAAACATTTACACAAATGTGTAAATAAATAGTACATATCAACATTTAACGTCTGTGACCTGTAATTGCATCAGTTGAAAATCTATTATTCTCAAGAATGTCGTTTATTATGCAAATCTACAGGATTCCTTACTCAGGAATTGAAGTTACTCTCACATCATAAACTATTACATTTAACACTTAATCCATGCTTATATTCTCTGCACCAAAGATGACAAAATAGTATACAATGACATTTTTCTCTCCATAAAAACATCTTTTATCACTGTTACATAAGCCATGGTCATTTATCACTTTGATACAGTCTCTCTGTTGTATGAATGTGTCTCTTATGTATCGTTAAATAACTTGTTCAAGAGAATGATTTACCAAAGATACTAGTGATATGGTTTTTTACTTTGAATTAATTACACACACATATCTCAGAGATATGGTTTTTCCCCTGTATGAATACGTTTGTGAAATTTTAATGTGCTTCCATAGGTGAATGATTTATCACAGATATTACAGTGATATGGTCTTTCCCCTGTATGAGTACGTCTGTGAACTGTTAATTGACTTCCAACAGGGAATGATTTACCACAGGTATCACAGCGATATGGTTTCTCTCTTGTATGACTGCGTCGCGTGTGTATTGTTAACTGACTTGTTTGGCTAAATGTCTTACTACAGATAACACAACAGTGTGGTTTTTCCCCTGAATGAATACGTTTATGAACAGTTAATGTACTTCCAGAAGAGAATAATTTACCACAGATATCACAGTCATATGGTTTTCCTCCTGAATGAGTACGCTTGTGGACAGTTAAAGCACTTGCATAAGAGAATGATTTACTACAGATATCACAGTGATATGGTTTTTCCCCTGTATGAATACGTTTGTGAACAGTTAATGCACTTCCATCAGCAAATGATTTACCACAGATATTACAGTGATATGGTTTCTCTTTTGTATGAATGTATCTATTGTGTATTGTTAACTGGCTTGTCCGAGAGAATGATTTACCACAAATATCACAGCGATATGGTTTTTCCCCTGTGTGAATACGTCTGTGGATAGTTAATTTACTCCTATGAAGAAATGATTTACCACAGATATCACAATGATATGGTTTTTCGTCTCCATGAATACGTTTGTGAACAGTTAAATTACTTCTATCAGTGAATGATTTACTACAAATATTACAGTGATATGGCTTCTCTCTTGCATGAATACGTTTATGAGAAGTTACTGCACTTCCATTAGTAAACGACCTACCGCAAACATCACAGTGATATGGTTTCTCTCCAGTATGAATACGTTTGTGAGAATTTAAATGAACCTTTTGAAAGAATGATTTTCCACAGATATCGCAGTGATATGATTTTTTGCCAGTATGAATGTATTTGTGTTTAGCTAAATTACCCCTTTCAGAGAAAGATTCCCCACAAATGTTACACTGATATGGTTTCTCACCTGTATGAATACGTACATGGCGAGTTAGGCCATTAGCACGAGAGAATGATTTACCACAGACATCACAGTGATGTGGTTTTTCACCTGTATGAGTACATAAGTGATCAACTAAATAACTTCTGTAAGGGAATAATTTACCACAGATATTACATTCATGTGACTTTTTTCTGGAATGAATGCGTTTGTGCTTAGTTAAAGTATGTTTTTCAGAGAATGATTTACCACAAATATCACATTCATATAATTTCTCTTCTGTATGCATATGCTTTTGAGTAGCAAGGGTACATTTTAAAGAGAACGATGATTCTTCTGCTCCCTTTGGCAATTCTTCAGA
Source organism: Octopus bimaculoides (assembly GCF_046866305.1). Taxonomy (NCBI): domain Eukaryota; kingdom Metazoa; phylum Mollusca; class Cephalopoda; order Octopoda; family Octopodidae; genus Octopus; species Octopus bimaculoides. The sequence continues at coordinate 8,413,860 of NC_142952.1, forward strand.
AAAATTCATACTTCTGTAAGGATATTTTTACCACTTTTTATATATTCCTGGATTGATCGAAACATACCACAATGTTTCCATGGTGGCAAACTCCATTGTAAATCTGTTCAAATTTTATTAGAATAAAAAATAATCTACATATTCCAGACAATGTAGAAGAGCAACGTCTCATTCTAGAAATATTTCACTTCTGTATAAAATCTTCCTTTTATCCAAAAGTGATAAATATTGATGCCAATGCCATCCAATATTCTGAAATGATATAGAAATAGTATAAATGACACAGATTATAAAGAAATTTGAGGGAAAATTTTTTCCAAGATGGGGAAAGGGGCTTTAGATCAAGAAGACCACTTAAGTCGAACTTTCCTTGTTTTGACAGGGATTTTTCCAATTTCTTTTCACAATAACCTTGGAAATGATAGGTGGAGAAGAGTATCTTTTTATGGAAAAAGTTTTGAAAATTAATTTTTTTTACACCTCCCCTCTCTCACCATCACACTCCAGACCGATTTTGGCCAATTTTCTTTGGCACTTAAAAACCACGGTAAAAAAAAAATTGTAAATATTTTCAGAGGAAAAAGTGTGATCTTAGTGAGATTTGGCTGTTGTTTCTAGCACATCCCAAGACAACCCTCCTCGTTTCTTTCTCACTCTTGCATGTATTGATGTTTCTCAATATTTTTCTCCCCATGAACAATTTATGCTATAAAATTAAGTTGAAAATGTATGATTTTTTTTCAAAACCACTCCCCGACCCAATTCTTTCTGTTTATAATTGAACATATCGGAGGGACTGGGGTCACTGCTGGCATTTATCAAGTCATTTAAAATAAATAAAAAAGAAGAGGTATGTAAAAGATGATTCATTTTAATAGAATACTTTTCTGTTAGAAAATGTTTAGTCTTACACACATGACTTCGCTTGATTGAGATATTGCCTTTTTTTAAAAATTATATCCTATCAGTGGACCACGGCGTATTTCTTCGACATCATCATTCCAAAAAATGTGTTTTATGGGAGAAAAATATTGCAAATAAACATCAATATACGTGAGAGTGAAAACAAGGAGTGGTCTTGGAAACAACAGCCAAATCAAGAATTCGTGAAAAAGTATCTATTTTTCTGGAAGTTATGAGGCAACAAAGTCGTGAGGGTGAGGTACATATCTGTAGCTATGGTGGAAGTTTTATCATCCATAGAAAAGAATAGGGAAATATTTTCAGTTCAATATAATTACTGTATTCTTGAAGAAAATATCTTTTACCAATGCCGTTATATATTTCCACATTTATACAATTACCATGATCAGACAAGTGGAACACAATTCTATTATTTAAATACATTACTACAGCATGAAATCAAACTTCTTTAAACTTACCATCGGCAGATGTAAACAATGAATCAATGTGTTATGCGTTTTCACCAAACTACCACAGTAAATATCTCAAATGCTGGAATGAGATTGACCAAGGTTTCAATCCTCAGCGACGTTGAGTTCCTAACAAGCTCAACAATAAAATCGTAAGTGAAGCTGGCTTAATGTCTCCAGCCGCACTTTCGGTCTAAAATATACCGAACTCAATGGTAACGTTCCCTTGGATATGTCATAAGGTCACAAGAGGTACGAAACATTTTCAACAAATTATTTTAATCTCTAAAATATGAATAAGACGTGGCAGTATTAATAGACGCAAATTCTGATGATAAACCACTGAGCAAACCTACCTTCTCTTTCGTGAATGAAATATTTTTCCCTGCTCCTTCCGATTTTTTTTTTTTTTTTGACAAACTTAGGTTGAGTGCAAATTTTAGGTGAAAGAACATGCTCACCAAGAAATGTTTAATAAGCACTGCTTGGAGATAGAATTAAGAGTGACACAATATTTCATAAATATTATCTCTAAATACTTTTATTTACGTTTAAGCTTGTTATTATTATGTTTTTCTCAATGTTTATGATCTTTTATTTTCTAGATTTTTAGTAATAAATATATTTCTTTTCTTTTATTGTACTAATAATATCTACAAGCTACTGTTTAATTATGACTAACATACCCTTCCATTTATTAAAAAAAAAATCATCATATTACAAGTGGTTGATATTATCTGAGGTAAACTTGATCAGCAGTGGAAGAAGGAGTTTTGAAACCATAGTAACCAGAATAAGTAGAAGTCACATCTCTTTCCAGCTTTTCTATAAAGCATACTGGTACTAATTATTTCCCAATCAATTGAATAGATCTTGTCTTTAATCTTTAAACAACCAAATTAGCTTACTTAGGCTAGTACTAGTTATTTTTTCTCTATCCTCAAATGATTAGCAATCCTTGACAAAAAGTGAGCTTGCACCAAGGTTCTCCATTTAGGATGATTAGTATTTTTCTCTATGTAACTAAGGTTTTTATTTGGTTTCTGATATGGCTTTTATATTCCTGTTCTTAAATCTAATGTAACATCTAGGAAGTTTATTGAGTTATGTTCCTCTTCTTTGAATATAGAAAGCCCTATGTTTAAATAATTTCTTCCTATATTTTTCTATCTCTAGATTGGAGCGGGTTAAGAAAGGTGAAAAGTGCACCATCCCTATATAGACCACCTACTTTGGAGAAGCCTTTATTTAAGCAGAATAATATATTACAAAGTGGTTGGCATGAAGAAAGGCATTCAACCATAGAAATCATGCCAAAACAGACATGGAGCACTGGCAGCTCTTCAGCTGCCATCAAACTGTCCAACCCATGCCAGCATGGAAAACAGATGCTAAATGATGATGACAATGATATACACACAAATACACAACCATGGAACTATGGTTATATGATTAAGAAGTTTGCTTACCAACCACATGGTCTCAGTTTCAGTCACACTTTCTGGCATCTTAGCCAAGTGCCTTCTATTATGGCCCAGGGCTGATCAAAGCCCCGTGAGTGAAATTACCAGACTGACACAGAGAAACACCCATCGTATATGTGTGTGAGGGATTTTTACATTACCTTCATGTACCAATTGTAAATAAAAGAACTGTTCAGGGGTATTTGTTTCCAGTTCTTTATGTAAAACATGTTTGGGATGTCCATTGTTTGATAGACTGGAAGTTTATTACCCGACTTAGAAACAAGGTGGGGTTGGAGATAAGAAGGACATCTAATGATTGGAAACTTTGTCGCACCATACACTTATCTGACCTATGCAAGTACAAAAAACTAGATATTAAAAAGAACATGACTTTCCTCCTGGGTGAATACATTTACAATTAGTAAAAACTTTTCCCATGAGAATTATTTACCATTAATATAAGAGCATGGAGGCACATGGCCTAATGGTTAGAGCAGCGAACTCATGATCAAGACATTGCAGGTTCGAATCTCAGAGCACGCGATGTGTATGGTTATGAGCAAAACACCTAAGCAGAAGGTAGGGGCAAACTTCTGCAGACTCTTTCACCACAACTTTCTCTCACTCTTTCCTCCTGCATCTAGCAGCTCACCTGTGATAGACTGGCGTCCTATCTAGGTGGGGATACTATATGCCAATGAAACCAGGCATGGCTCAAGAAGGAACAAACAACAATATAAAAGCATCATGGTTTTTATTTTGTAAAAATGTTTCAGATGAGTTAAGTTATTTCTATCCATACGAGAATGACTTGCCACTGATATTGGAGTGAAATGGTTTCTCACCTGCACAATCATACCTGTGAGTAGTTAAGGTATTTCCATGAGAGAATAATTTACCACAGATATCGTAATTAAATTGATTCAACACTTGTGTGAATATGTTTGTTACTATCAAAGTGAAAACAAAAATGAAAAAAGCTCTACTTCATGTCTTAAACAAGTCATATGTATGGTTTGCTTTAGGGAATATGGTTTTTGTGGCTGGCTGCCTTACATATCACCATCAATTTCACAGTATATTGGATGTCTTTTACTTTGGAGCCAGCACTAGAGAGGCTGTCATGTTGCTGGCAACTTTTGAGTGCTGATGTATCTGTCCGTTTGTCACTCACTTCACAAAGGACGTTTTTGAGTTGATGAGTTATTTATTACAGATATCACTGTTATAAAACTTTTTCATTAGAACAAATACACTTGTGTTTGGTTAAAGCAGAATTTTGAGAAAATGATTTGCCACAGATATCACAGTGATATGGTTTTTCTCCTGTATGAATGTATTTGTGACTACTTAAAGCAGTACTTAAACAGAATGATTTACCACATATATTACACTGATATGGCTTTTCTCCTGTATGAATGCGTTTGTGCTTAGTTAAATCACTATTTTGGGAGAAAGATTTACCACAAATTTCACACTTGTAGGGTCTATCTCCTGTATGAATACGACTATGAATTACTAAATGTGATGTTTGAGAAAATGATTTATCACACGTCTCACAGTGATATGGTTTCTCACCTGTGTGAGTACGACTATGAACAGTTAAATGACCTGCCTGAGAGAAAGACTTACCACAGATGTTACAATCATATGGTTTCTCTCCTGTATGAGTGTATTTATGTTTAGTTAAGTGATGTTTTTCTGAGAACGATTTACCACAGATATCACAGGGATATAGCATATCACCTATATGAAAGCGCATGTGTCTAGTTAAGCTATAATTTTGAGAGAAGGATTGGCCACAGAGACTACAATGATATGGCCTTTCTCCTGTATGAATACGTTTGTGAGCAGTTAATCTACTAGCAACACTGAATGATTTACCACAGATATCACAGGGATATGGTTTCTCTCCTGTGTGAGTACGTTTGTGTTTAGTTAATTCACTAGCAACACTGAATGACTTAACACAAATATCACACTGATATGGTTTTTCTCCTGTATGAATACGCTTGTGAACAGTTAATCCACTTCTAGCAATGAATGATTTACCACAGATATCACAGTCATATGGCCTTTCCCCTGTATGAATACGTTTGTGAGCAGTTACTGCACTTCCAACAGTGAATGACTTACCACAGATATCGCAGGGATAGGGTTTCTCTCCCGTATGCATGCGTCTTTTGTGTAATGTTAATTGGCATGTTTGAGTGAATGATTTACCACAGATCTCGCAGTGATATGGTTTCTCACCAGTATGAAGACGTGTATGCTTTGTTAGACCCTGACTGCTAGAGAACGATTTCCCACAGACATCACAATGGAATGGTTTCTCTCCTGTATGAATGTATTTGTGTTTAGTTAAATTACCTTTTTCAGAGAATGATTTACCACAGATGTCACATTGATATGGTTTTTCTCCAGTATGGAAGTATGTGTGAGTAATTAAAGTGTGTAATCGAGAGAATGATTTACCGCAGATATCACAGTTGTGTGGTTTCTCTCCTGTGTGGCTACGTATGTGTCGGGTTAGGCGATAAGCATGAGAGAATGATTTTCCACAGATATTACAGTGATGTGGTTTTTCACCTGTATGAATACGTGTGTGCTCAGCTAAGTGACTACTTAAAGAGAATGATTTACCACAGATATTACAGTGATGAGGTTTTTCACCTGTATGAGTACGTGTGTGTTCAGCTAAGTGGTTTCTTAGAGAGAATGATTTACCGCAGATATCACAGCTGTGAGGTCTCTCTCCAGTATGGAGATGTTTGTGAGTAATTAACGTACGTATTCGAGCAAATGATTTACCACAGATATCACAGTTGTGTGGCTTCTCTCCTGTATGGAGATATCTATGTTCAGTTAAGTAAATTTTTACATTGTATGATTTACCACAGATATCACAATGATACCGTTTCTCTGGTATCTTACTTGTATTAATACATTTATGAGTAGTAAGCTTGCTTTTCAGAGAGAATGACTTTTTACAGATATCACAGTGGTAGGAGGATTCCCCTGTCTCTTTTGACAATTCTTCAGGCAAATCCATACTTCTATAATTCTTTTATTCCCCACAACAATATCTGTATATTTTTTAAAATCTTTATCTTTCTTCCTGAGTTGATCAAAGCCTTTCCATGAACTGCAATATTTCCACAAACGTTTATCTCTGTTATCATCAGAAAAGGATTGCAATGTCTTTTTATAATCTTAGCAAATTTAAGTGGAACTCAGTATCATCTTGTATATATTCCAGGCAATGATAGAGAGAAATGTTGCTCAGTTTTCTGTGTAACCTTTTTCTTTAATTTTTTAAGGATTATAAATAATGTCAATGTCTCAGATAGCCTGAAATGATAGAGAAATAGTTTAAGGTATTAAAAAGCAGAGATTCAATAGTGGAAGTTTATAATTCTATATTGATAAACCATAAACTTTTACCCCAACAAATAAACTTTACATTTTGCTTTACTATTTAAACTACATGATACAAAGTTGTGTGGAGTTTACTCATTTACAGTCTACATCTACATCTTCAGAATAGTGATTGTGGATTATATCTGGACCAGTGTCTTTAGTTGTTGTACCTTCAGGCCTTACTCAGTCACAAATTTAGTAATGCTCTCAGCTCTTGGAATTCCATTATTTACATCAGGGATATTCTGCTCAACAGTTATTGTAGGTACAGGAGTGGCTGTATGGTAAGTAGCTTGCTTACAACCACATGGTTCAAGGTTCAGGCCCACTGCATGACACGTTGGGCAAGTGTCTTTTACTATAGCCTTGGGCTGACCAAAGCTTTTATAGTGCATTTGGTAGACGGAAACTGAAAGGAGTCCGTCATATATATGAATATATATGTGATTGTGTGTCTGTGTTTGTCCCCCTACCATCGCCTGACAACAGATGCTGGTGTGTTTACGTCCCCCTAAGTTACTGGTTCAGCAAAATAGATCGATAGAATAAGTACTAGGCTTACAAAGAATAAGTACTGGGTCAATTTGTTTGACTAAAGGTGATGCTCCAGCATGGCTGCAGTCAAACAACTGATATATAAAAAAGAATTTGTGACACCATATACAACCAAAATGTGTGTGTGTGTGTGTGTGGTGCCACTGAAACGTTGCTGTGGTAAGCACCTCAACTCCACAGGCCCTCACAGTTAGTGTTGCTGCCTAAAATGCTGGTCATTTTGCTCATCACACTGAGTTAAACTTAACCATTAAGCAGGCTCTGGCTTGGGTTAATATCCCCTCAGTTCTGGGTCAGACAAGATTATCCAGAAGTGATGGGAAGAGACCAGATGCTCTTACCCTTTGTCCCTGGATATGAGGTAGGTGCCTCATCTAGGATGTTACAGTCAAATTATGCCTCTAACTCTGAAAAATTTCATTTAACAAATTCCTTAACGTAAAGGATGGTCCTCAAAAGTGATTTTTTTTTTTTCGACATAGATATAATCTGGATAGAAACATGAAGAAAAGAAGTTAAGGTGCATAAAATATACAACATTCACATTGTTTTGCTACATTAATTTCCGATATAATCGTAAGCTACATGTAACTTAATCACATATCAAAGACATTTGCAGAAAATTTCATTAAAAAACACATTTTTCAGAAAGTTATGGATAAACCGTTTTTATGACGGGAGGGGTACATTTGTGTAAATATTTGTTTTCACATTTATATAATTACTACATCTGAAAGCGATACCTTTCCCAATTCTTATATATTCTCGCTCCAATATAATTACCTACATCCAAGTAAAGCAATTCTATTATTTATATACAGTATTACAGCGTTAAAACAATCGTGTATCAGCTTACCAATTTCAGATGTAAACAGAGAATCAACGTGTTATATGTTATCAGCAAACTAAATATCTGATTGTTGAAATGGGGTTCACCAATGTTTTATCAACTTGATTCTACACCAACATTCAAATTGCTCTGGATTTCTTCAACAACAAAATTTCAATTTATCCCAATGAACGCGTGAAGCTGACTTTATGTCACCAGCCGCATTTTCGATGTCAAATATTATAATGGTAACGTCTCCTTGGAGAGTTGCAGAAGTTGGTGCTGAGTGTTTCTGGTGAAATGTAATTTTTCACAGCGATACTTAGGTTTTAAAAACATTTTAAAGAGAATTTATTTTTTAGAATTTGATAGTATATTGGGAGTTGAAAAACGCGGTAATTATTTCATCAAATATGATATAATAATTACTGTTTTTCCGTCTCTCCCCTCAAATATGATAGCCAAACTTTGGGTGGATGCCATATTTTGTACACGCGTACATATGCTTATTTATAAATCGCTAATCTCGACACATTTTATTCTCTCTCGCCATTTCCCCGCCTCATCCTTTTCTGTCGAAGAACGTATTGAAAACTTTTCCATTCTTCCCGAGCTTCAAACTAAAGAGACTGCTAGTTGTTTCCCTTGCTTGTCTTTTGTTTTCTGTACATTTGAACCTCACACACACACACAGATAGATAGATATTTCTAGTGAGCCCACTTGCTTAGAGAGGCCTTAAGCAACCTCGAAAAGCCAAGAGCTTTATAGACTTGAAACCCTGGGCAACGCTACAGACCGGCCGTATCTATCTTTATCTACATATCCTACTGTTCTATATAGCTTAGAGTGTTCTTCTTCGGATTTTGATTTACTGACGATACGTACATATATTGACATAGAACGAAGAAGAATTTTGACGAAAAGATATGGCGACAGCGTTATTTACCTCGGTGACTGCTGAGTGATAGAGTGTTAGTTTTTTGGGGGGGAATATTCGTAGTCGAAGTAGTTTTAGTGGTAGTTGATGTAGAGATGGTGGCGGTGGATACATAATTGTATTACATATATATACATACATACATACATACATATTATATATACACACACGCACACGTGTACATATACATATATATATATGTGTGAATAAAAAATAAAAATAACAAAATATGAAAAAAAGGGTTTTGTATGATCGTGTATAGAGGAATATATTATTTAAGAGTTCCAACTCAATCTGTTTTTTATGTTTTATTTAAAGTCTTATAAAATTAATGCGGGATATTGAACATCGAATATATAATATAAATAGTAAAATGAAACGAAGTATTGAATATATGAAATATTGAGTATTAAATATATAAGGACTAATGTACTTTCATGCCTCATGGCATTCATCAGGGTCCTGTCTGATAGATGTGCAGCATCTAAGCAGGATTTCTTCAAAAATTTGTGCAAAAGTATCTATTTTTCTGGAAGTTATGAGGCAACAAAGTCGTGAGGGTGAGGTACATATCTGTAGTTATGGTGGAAGTTTTATCATCCATAGAAAAGAATAGGGAAATATTTCCAGTTCAATATAATTACTGTATTCTTGAAGAAAATATATTTTACCAATGCCGTTCTAGGCACTGTCATGCTATTAGCTGTCAGAAGTGAAAGTGCTCACTGCTAGTGAAGTATCTGTCTGTCTGCCTGCATGCCTGTTGCTGGCCTGTCGATTCTTTGGCTACTAACAGCTAATACCATGACTGGCCGGAGCGAGCTATATGTCTGTCTGTCTGTCTCTCTCTCTTTCTATCTATCTATTACTCGAAAGTTCGCGCGTCCGTGCTAGCTAGTCGTGAGTGGTCGATCCTATTATTTTTAAACTTCAAACTTCATTTGTTTTCTATTTTGATAAATTCTCTCTGTTGAAAATTATATTTTTATATTTTAAATAATTTGCCATTTCAGGAAATATGTTTTTATATTAAATTTGTGTTTTCTACTCACGACTAGCTAGCGCGGATGCGCAAACTTTCGAGTAATAGATAGATAGATAGAGAGACAGACAGACAGACAGACATATAGCTCGCTCCGGCCAGTCATGGTATTAGCTGTCAGTAGCCAAAGAATCGACAGGCCAGCAACAGGCAGACAGGCAGACAGACAGATACTTCACTAGCAGGCAGTGAGCACTTTCGCTTCTGACAGCTAATAGCATGATCAGACAAGTGGAACATAATTCTATTATTTAAATACATTACTACAGCATGAAATCAAACTTCTTTCAACTTACCTTTAGCAGATGTAAACAATGAATCAATGTGTTATGCGTTTTCACCAAACTACCACAGTAAATATCTCAAATGCTGCAATGAGATTGACCAAAGTTTCGATCCTCAGCGACCTGAGTTCCTAAAAAGCTCAACAATAAAATCGTGAGTGAAGCTGGCTTAATGTCGCCAACCGCACTTTCGGTCTTAAATATACCAAACTCAATGGTAACGTCCCCTTGGATATGTCATAAGGTCACAAGGGGACGTTGAATATTTCAAGAGGTACGAAACATTTTCAACAAATTATTTTAATCTCTAAAATATGAATAAGACATGGCAGTATTAATAGACGCAAATTCTGACGATAAACCACTGAGCAAACCTAGCTTCTCTTTCGTGAATGAAATGTTTTTCGCTGCTCATTTCCGATTTTTCTTTTTGACACAATATTTCATAAATATTTACGTTTTAGTTTGTCTCAATGTTTATGATCTTTTATTTTCTAGATTTAATCATCATCATCATCATCATCGTTTAACGTCCGCTTTCCATGCTAGCATGGGTTGGACGATTTGACTGAGGACTGGTGAAAACAGATGGCTACACCAGGCTTCAATTTGATTTGGCAGAGTTTCTACAGCTGGGTGCCCTTCCTAACGCCATATATATAAAAAGAACATGACTTTCCTCCTGGGTGAATACATTTACAATTAGTAAAAACTTTTCCTATGAGAAATATTTACCACTAATATAAGAGCATGGAGGCACATGGCCTAATGGTTAGAGCAGCGAACTCATGATCAAGACATTGCAGGTTCGAATCTCAGAGCAGGTGATGTGTATGGTTATGAGCAAAACACCTAAGCAGAAGGTAGGGGCAAACTTCTGCAGACTCTTTCACCACAACTTTCTCTCACTCTTTCCTCCTGCATCTAGCAGCTCACCTGAGACAGACTGGCGTCCTATCTAGGTGGGGATACTATACGCCAATGAAACCAGGCATGGCTCAAGAAGGAACAAACAACAATATAAAAGCATCATGGTTTTTATTTTGTAAAAATGTTTCAGATGAGTTAAGTTATTTCTATCCATACGAGAATGACTTGCCACTGATATTGGAGTGAAATGGTTTCTTGCCTGTACAATCATACCTGTGAGTAGTTAAGGTATTTCCATGAGAGAATAATTTACCACAGATATCGTAATTAAATTGATTCAACACTTGTGTGAATGTTTGTTACTATCAAAGTGAAAACAAAAAGGAAAAAAGCTCTACTTCATGTCTTAAACAAGTCTTATGTATGGTTTGCTTTAGGGAAAATGGTTTTTGTGGCTGGCTGCCCTACATATCACCATCAATTTCACAGTATATTGGATGTCTTTTACTTTGGCACCAGCACTAGAGAGGCTGTCATGTTGCTGGCAACTTTAGAGTGCTGATGTATCTGTCCGTTTGTCACTCACTGTTTTTGAGTAGATGAGTTATTACAGATATCACTGTTATAAACTTTTTCATTAGAACAAATACGTTTGTGTTTAGTTAAAGCACAACTATGAGAAAATGATTTGCCACAGATGTCACAGTGATATGGTTTTTTACCTGTATGAATGTATTTGTGACTACTTAAAGCAGTACTTAAAGAGAATGATGTACCACATATATTACACTGATATGGCTTTTCTCCTGTATGAATGCGGTTGTGCTTAGTTAAATCACTATTTTGGGAGAAAGATTTACCACAAATATCACACTTATAGGGTCTATCTCCTGTATGAATACGTCTATGAATTATTAAATGAGCTGTTTGAGAAAATGATTTATCACACGTCTCACAGTGATATGGTTTCTCACCTGTATGAGTACGACTATGGACAGTTAAATGACTTGCCTGAGAGAAAGATTTACCACAGATGTTACAATCATATGGTTTCTCTCCTGTATGAGTGTATTTATGTTTAGTTAAGTGATATTTTTCTGAGAACGATTTACCGCAGATATCACATTGGTATGGTTTTTCCCCTGTGAGAATACATTTATGAACAGTTAATGTATTTCTACTAGTGTATGATTTACCACAGATATCACATCGGTATGGCTTCTCTCTAGTATGAGTGAATTTATGTTTAGTTAAATTACCTATTTCAGGGAATGATTTACCACAGATATTACAGTGATATGGCATATCACCCATATGAAAGTGCATGTGTCTAATTAAGCCAGAATTTTGAGAGAAGGATTGGCCACAGACACTACAATGATATGGCCTTTCCCCTGTATGAATACGTTTGTGATTAGTTAATCCACTAGCAACACTGAATGATTTACCACAGATATCACAGGGATATGGTTTCTCTCCTGTGTGAGTACGTTTGTGTTTAGTTAATTTACTAGCAACACTGAATGACTTAACACAAATATCACACTGATATGGTTTTTCTCCTGTATGAATATGCTTGTGAACAGTTAATCCACTTCTAGCAATGAATGATTTACCACAGATATCACAGTCATATGGCCTTTCCCCTGTATGAATACGTTTGTGAGCAGTTACTGCACTTCTAACAGTGAATGACTTACCACAGATATCGCAGGGATAGGGTTTCTCTCCCGTATGCATGCGTCTTTTGTGCAATGTTAATTGGCATGTTTGAGTGAATGATTTACCACAGATCTCGCAGTGATATGGTTTCTCACCAGTATGAAGACGCGTATGCTTTTTTAGAGCCTGACTGCTAGAGAACGATTTCCCACAGACATCGCAATGGAATGGTTTCTCTCCTGTGTGAATACGTTTGTGAACAGTTAATGCATTTCTACTAGTGTATGATTTATCACAGATATCACATTGGTATGGTTTTTCCCCTGTGTGAATACATTTATGAACAGGTAATGCATTTCTACTAGTGTATGATTTATCACAGATATCACATTGGTATGGCTTTTCTCTTGTGTGAATACATTTATGAACAGTTAATGAATTTCTAGTAGTGAATGATTTACCACAGATATCACAGGGATATAACTTCTCTCTTGTATGAGTTAATTTATGTTTAGTTAACTGACATTTTTGAGAGAATGATTTACCACAGATATTACAATGATATGGCTTATCACCTGTATGAATGCGCATGTGTCTAATTAAGCCAGAATTTTGATAGAATGATTTGCCACAGATACTACAATGATATGGCCTTTCCCCTGTATGAATACGTTTGTGTTTAGTTAATCCACTAGCAACACTGAATGACTTAGCACAAATATCACACTGATATGGTTTTTCTCCTGTATGAATACGCTTGTGAACAGTTAATCCACTTCTATCAATGAATGATTTACCACAGATATCGCAGTGATATGGTTTCTCTCCTGTATGTACCTGTCTCTTGTGTAGCGTTAATGCACTTGCATGAGAGAATGATTTAGCACAGACATCACATTGATATGGTTTTTCCCCTGTATGAACACGTTTATGAACTGTTAATGTACTTCCATATCTGAACGATTTGCTGCAGATGTCACACTGATAAGGTTTCTCTCCTGTATGAATGTGTTTGTGTATATTTAAGGAATTTCTATCAGTGAATGACTTACCGCAGACATCACAGTGATAAGGCTTTTCTCCAGTATGAGTACGTCTGTGAGAATTTAAATGAACTTTTTGAAAGAATGACTTACCACAGATATCACAGTGATATGACTTCTCTCCTGTATGAATGTATTTGTGTTTAGTTAAATTACCTTTTTCAGAGAATGATTCACCACAAATATTACACTGATATGGTTTCTCTCCTGTATGAGTACGTACGTGGCTAGTTAAGCCATTAGTCTGAGAGAATGATTTACCACAGATGTCACAGTGATATGGTTTTTCGCCTGTATGGGTACGTATGTGACCAACTAAGTGACCTCTTAGAGAAAATGATTTACCACAGATATCACATTCAAATGGTTTTTTTCCAGTATGGAAGTATTTGTGAGTAATTAAAGTGTGTATTCGAGAGAATGATTTACCGCAGATATCACAGTTATGTCGTTTCTCTCCTGTATGGAGATGTTTGTGAGTAATTAACGTACGTATTCGAGCAAATGATTTACCGCAGATATCACAGTTGTGTGGTTTCTCTCCTGTATGTAGATATCTATGTTCAGTTAAGTAAATTTTTACATTGAATGATTTACCACAGATATCACAATGATACCGTTTCTCTGGTATCTTACTTGTATTAATACATTTATGAGTAGTAAGCTTACTTTTCAGAGAGAATGACTTTTTACAGATATCACAGTGGTAGGAGGATTCCCCTGTCTCTTTTGACAATTCTTCAGGCAAATCCATACTTCTATAATTCTTTTATTCCCCACAACAATATCTGTATATTTTTTAAAATCTTTATCTTTCTTCCTGAGTTGATCAAAGCCTTTCCATGAACTGCAATATTTCCACAAACGTTTATCTCTGTTATCATCAGAAAAGGACTGCGATGTCTTTCTTTAATCTTAGCAAATTTAAGTGGAACTCAGTATCATCTTGTATATATTCCAGGCAATGATAGAGAGAAATGTTGCTCAGTTTTCTGTGTAACCTTTTTCTTTAAGTTTTTAAGGATTATAAATGTTGCTGATATATCTTTAATGTCAATGTCTCAGATAGCCTGAAATGAGAGAGAAATAGTCATAGGTATTAAAAAGCAGAGATTCAATAGTGGAAGTTTATAATTCTATATTGATAAACCATAAACTTTTACCCCAACAAATAAACTTTACATTTTGCTTTACTATTTAAACTACATGATACAAAGTTGTGTGGAGTTTACTCATTTACAGTCTACATCTACATCTTCAGAATAGTGATTGTGGATTATATCTGGACCAGTGTCTTTAGTTGTTGTACCTTCAGGCCTTACTCAGTCACAAATTTAGTAATGCTCTCAGCTCTTGGAATTCCATTATTTACATCAGGGATATTCTGCTCAACAGTTATTGTAGGTACAGGAGTGGCTGTATGGTAAGTAGCTTGCTTACAACCGCATGGTTCAAGGTTCAGGCCCACTGCATGACACTTTGGGCAAGTGTCTTTTACTATAGCCTTGGGCTGACCAAAGCTTTTATAGTGCATTTGGTAGACGGAAACTGAAAGGAGTCCGTCATATATATGAATATATATGTGATTGTGTGTCTGTGTTTGTCCCCCTACCATCGCCTGACAACAGATGCTGGTGTGTTTACGTCCCCCTAAGTTACTGGTTCAGCAAAATAGATCGATAGAATAAGTACTAGGCTTACAAAGAATAAGTACTGGGTCAATTTGTTTGACTAAAGGTGATACTCCAGCATGGCCGCAGTCAAACAACTGATATATAAAAAAGAATTTGTGACACCATATGCAACCAGAATGTGTGTGTGTGGTGCCACTGAAACGTTGCTGTGGTAGGCACCTCAACTCCACAGGCCCTCACAGTTAGTGTTGCTGCCTAAAATGCTGGTCATTTTGCTCATCGCACTGAGTTAAACTTAACCATTAAACAGGCTCTGGCTTGGGTTAATATCCCCTCAGTTCTGGGTCAGACAAGATTATCCAGAAGTGATGGGAAGAGACCAGATGCTCTTACCCTTTGTCCCTGGATATGAGGTAGGTGCCTCGTCTAGGATGTCACAGTCAAATTATGCCTCTAACTCTGAAAAGTTTCATTTAACAAATTCCTTAACGTAAAGGATGGTCCTCAAAAGTGATTTTTTTTTTCGACATAGATATAATCTGGATAGAAACATGAGGAAAAGAAGTTAAGGTGCATAAAATATACAACATTCACATTGTTTTGTTACATTAATTTCCGATATAATCGTAAGCTACAGGTAACTTAATCACATATCAAAGACATTTGCAGAAAATTTCATCAAAAAACACATTTTTCAGAAAATTATGGGTAAACCGTTTTTATGACGGGAGGGGTACATTTGTGTAAATATTTATTTTCACATTTATATAATTACTACATCTGAAAGCTATACCTTATATATTCTCTCTCCAATATAACTACTTACATCCAAGTAAAGCAATTCTATTATTTACATACATGATTACAGCATTAAAACAAACGTTTATCAGCTTACCATTTTCAGTTGTAAACAGTGAATCAACGTGTCATATGTTATCACCAGACTAAATAATTATTTGTCAACTTTATTCTACGCCAACATTCAAATTACTCTTGATTTCTTCAACAATAAAATTTCAATTTATCCCAATGAACGCGTGAAGCTGACTTTATGTTACCAGCCGCATTTTCGATGTCAAATATTATAATGGTAACGTCTCCTTGGAGAGTTGTAGAAGTTGGTGCTGAGTGCTTCTGGTGAAATGTAATTTTTCAAAGCGATAAAATATTTAGACCTCATGCGGAACTTACGTTTTAAAACTATTTTAAAGAAAATTTATTTAATTTTTAGAATTTGATAGTATATTGTGAGTTAGAAAACGCGGTAATCATTTCATCAAATATGATATAATAATTACTGTTTTTCCCTCTCTCCCCTCAAATATGATAGCCAAACCTACAGTGGATGCCATATTTTGGCGAAAGAAGATGCTTATCAACAAAAATTTGATAATCACCGCTTTAGCGTACATATGCTTATGTATAAATCGTTAATCCCGACACATTTTTTCTCTCGCCATTTCCCCGCCTCATCCTTTTCTGTCGAAGAGCGTATTGAAAACCTTTCCAGGTACTACTAAAGCAGCGCGGACCCGAACGCGCAGTCGCGCGTCAGCGCTAGCTAGTCGTGAGTGGTCGATCCTAACCCTATCCCTAACCTGCGTGTGCAAATGAATACGTGTTTAGTGGTAGGGTATTCATTTGCACACGCAGGTTAGGATCGACCACTCAAGACTAGCTAGCGCGGACGCGCGACTGCGCGTCGCTTTAGTAGTACCCCTTTCCATTCTCTCCGAGTGTCAAACTAATGAGCTTGCTTGTCTTTTGTTTTCTGTACATTTGAAACACACACACGCATATAGTTATATATCGTATTAAATGATAGTAGATGGATTTCGTATTAGACTTTTATTAGGTACATGTTTCGACCCATTTGTCTGGGTGTTTTCAGAAACCTCACTAAAGATTTTTTTGAGTTGGCTGGCTTGTTGTTATATACCCATCTAGTTCGAGAATGAATAAAAACAAAAAAATCTTATAGAACCGCAAAAAATTCAAATATGAACGTGGAATTAGTGGGAAAATGAGTAACTTCTGATTTCTTATTAATTTTTCCTTAACTGTTTGAAATTATTACATTGCTGACAGATACTTTTTTTTTAAGATTTTTTTCTCAACTTGGATCCGATTGTAATTGAGGTCGCTAATAAAATATCTGGATAATTTCGATGCTCAAAAATCAATATTCTTTACCCTGTTGGATTCGAAGTCAATTTTTCGCCACACTAATGTCATTGGGATCTTTTTTAAAACGGGGCCACATTTTTCATTAATGTTTTACGTAGTGTTTTTGGTACCGAAAGACTTTCAAACTTCGTATACTTTTATTTGCTTTTTTCATTTTAAATTTTCTTTTTCTTTTTCTTCGTTTTATTTGCTTTTTTCTTTTTAAATTTGCTGTTTTACCCTAACCCTAACCCTTATCACCGATAGAATTGTTTCAGAATCGTTTGTTTATGTAGTCGGCACTTAATGTATATCGGCTGAATGGACGTCAGTGATTGGTTGAAATTACAGAAATACGACAACTTTAACATGGAATAACTTAATGATTTCTTTTTTTTTAAAGAAGACTAAGAGAAAAAGATGTTTTATATGACACATTCTACCAGTGTTCCAAGTTTCAAAGTGTTTCGTTAATGAAAAATGTGGCCCCCGTTTTAAAAAAGATCCTGTCATTGTGACACCACAACTAACTTGGGCAGTGGACAGTGTTCAAGAATTGCAAAGTGTCATTGATGATGTGAGAGATACATAGAGGGAAGAACATAAACAGTAGGGGCTGCTATTGGTAGAATGAAATGGCATACAGGGGAAAAGTGTATGTAAAAGTGAAAGTAGAAAGTAATGTAGTAAGAGACAATACTGAGAAAGTGAAAAACTAAGTAAATGGGTCTAAGGAGGGAGAGTGAAAGCACAAAATGGTGGGGATTGCAATATGTTCAGTTGTGGTGCGTGCGAGTAGATGTAATCGCCTTACCTCGGTTTTCCTTTCATCGACTGCGAGTCTGTCTTGCGGTATCCGACCCTCGAAGCTTGCCCCGACCCGAAGAACACTAGGAATAGCAGCTGCTTCTCCCAAACCTAGACCATCGCTTAGCATGTCCTCTCCTAACCACGAGCCCTTTCCAAAAGGGCACGAATCTCGATCGAGGCTCCCTCTGCCCTTCTTCCTCTTCCGGTCAGCTCCCCAGTCACTGAGGTCATACCATATCACATAATCACAAGGACTGTGAAAAAGGTGGCATAGCCAGAAGATTGGAGAGGTGGGCATTACAATATGAACTGTGGGGAAGAGACAAGTCAGGGACAGAGACATTAACAATATGCTTTTAGGTCCTCATTTGAGCATAAATGTCTTTTATATATACATATGTATTAGTTGTATTTATAAATATGTTATATATAAGCCTTATATAGTGTGTATGTATTATAATATTCATATAGACATAGATCTATAAACACATAACTGTTAAGTGCAACAAGCAGAGGATACCAAATGTAACAGTATAATTGTAAGTGGTTGACTATGGTAGATTGAGAAGTGGTATCAGTAATTATTTCTGAATGTTTTTGAAAGAAATTTACACAAAACGATTTATAGTCATTATAGATTTTATTCCATCATCAAGAAGTTTTTTACAGTTGTTATGAATTGGAAGTAAATACAAATGCTGACTGTGTAGGTTGCTATTAATTTGATGGGAAGCTTGCAGGTCTAATGAAATAAAATATCAGTTAAGAATTGGGGTTAATGGTACAGACTGACCACCTTACATCAAAATTCCTAGTCTTTTGCTTAAGTCAGATTTTCTTTTGTTTGTTTTTTAGCTTGTGCCAGAATATATAACTTTACAATGTATTATAAGAAAATGGGGTGAAAATAAAGATACCACTACCACTACTGTTTTGTGCTTTCTTGCTCTTATGGCAATAACAGAAATCACTGTAAATGTTTATACATATTTTCTAGGCCAAGTCTGGAAATAGCTGAAATGCTTTTGATCTTTTTTTTTCTCTGAGCTAAAGCAGATAGTAGAGCTTGATGCAGTCTTCTGACTTGCCAACTCTTGTCAAACCATCCAACACATGCCAGCATGGAAAATGGACATTAGATGATGATGGCAGTAATTATTTTTGGCAAAACCTGGAATTAATCAGATATGCAAAGTAAAGAAAAATCAAATTGTTTTATGTACAGCTTTAACAAATGCCATGAAACAGCGAACAACTTGATCGTTCTGAAACACAATTTATTTTTATAAAACCAAATCAATCAGTAACCAATACAATACATATTATAAATTATTATTAGTACCACAAAAGGAAAAAAAAATGTTAAAATTAGGTTGTTTCATGTCTTAGATGAATTAGGGAAAACACTTCACTTCTATGCTCCATTTCGGGGGAATGCTTTCTATGGTTGGCTGCCAACCTATTACTGTCACTTTGACAGTGTACCGGATGTATTTCATCATGGAGTCAGCATTGGAGAGGCTGTTATGTTGTTGGCAAGATTTGAATGCTGATGTCCTGTTCTTTATACATAGATGAGTGATTTTGTTACATAGAATGACTTACTGTGAATATCATTGTAATACAGTTTTTCTTTAGAATGAATGAATCTATTACAATGATAGGGCTTATTTCCTGCATGAAAATATATGTGGCTAATTAGATCAGAACTTTGAGAGAAAAATACACCACAGATCCTTTGTTATATGGTTTTTCTTTTGTATGAATACATTTGGGAGGAGCTAATGTACTTGCATCAATGAATGGTTTACCACAGTTATCACAGTGATACAGTCTCTCTCTTGTATGAAACCAGTGGTATGGTTTTTACTTTGAATGAATTACACACACATATCTCAGAGATATGGTTTTTACCCTGTATGAATACGTTTGTGAAACTTTAATGTGGTTTTATAGGTGAATGACTTATCACAGATATCACAGTGATATGGTCTTTCCCCTGTATGAATACGTCTGTGAACTGTTAATTGACTTCCAGCAGGGAATGATTTACCACAGATATCACAGCGATATGGTTTCTCTCCTGTATGAATGTATCGCATGTGTGTTTTTAGCGTACTTGTTAGGCTGAATGTCTTACCACAGATAACACAAAGATGTGGTCTTTCCCCTGAATGAACACGTTTATGAATACTTAATGCACTTCCAGAAGAGAATGATTTACCACAGATATCACAGTGATATGGTTTTTGTCCTGAATGAGTACGTTTGTGGATAGTTACCGCACTTGAATAAGAGTATGATTTACCACAAATATCACAGTGATATGGTTTTTCCCCTGTGTGAATACGTTTGTGGATAGTTAATTTACTATTATGAAGAAATGATTTACCACAGATAACACAATGATGTGGTTTATCGTCTCCATGAATACGTTTGTGAGCAGTTAAATTACTACTATTAGTGAATGATTTACTACAAATATTACAGCGATATGGCTTCTCTCTCGTATGAATATGTTGATGAGAATTTAAATGAACCTTTTGAAAGAACGATTTTCCACAGATCTCACAGTGATATAACTTCTCTCCTGTATGAATATATTTGTGTTTCGCCAAGTTACCCCTTTCAGAGAATGATTCACCACAAATATTACACTGATGTGGTTTCTCACCTGTATGAGTACGTATGTGTCGAGTTAAGCCATTAGCACGAGAGAATGATTTACCACAGACATCACAGTGATGTGGTTTTTCACCTGTATGAGTACGTGTGTGATCAACTAAATAACTTCTGTAAGGGAATAATTTACCACAGATATTACATCTATGTGACTTTTTTCTGGAATGAATGCGTTTGTGCTTAGTTAAAGTATGTTTTTCAGAGAATGATTTACCACAAATATCACATTCATATAATTTCTCTTCTGTATGCATATGCTTTTGAGTAGCAAGGGTACATTTTAAAGAGAACGATGATTCTTCTGTCCCCTTTGGCAATTCTTCAGAAAAATTCATACTTCTGTAAGGATATTTTCACCGCTTTTTATATATTCCTGGATTGATCGAAACATTTATACCGCAATGTTTCCATGGTGGCAAACTCCATTGTAAATCTGTTCAAATTTTATTAGAATGAAAAATAATCTACATATTCCAGACAATGTAGAAGAGCAATGTCTCATTCTAGAAATATTTCACTTCTGTATAAAATCTTCCTTTTATCCAAAAGTGATAAATATTGATGCCAACGCCATCCAATATTCTGAAATGATATAGAAATAGTATAAGATATTAAAGATACTTAAAGAGTAGACATACAACATTGAAACTTAACAATTTTATATTGATATACATTGCTGCTGCCATGTTAAATGCATCCAGTCCACACATGACTTCGCTTGATTGAGATAGGGGTAAAAATTTACGTTGCCTTTTTTTTTTCTTTTAATATCTTACCAGTGGACCACGGTGTGTTTCTTCGGCATCATCATTCCAAAAAATGTGTTTAATGGGAGAAAAATATTGAAAAAACATCAATACATGTGAGCGTGAAAACAAAGAGTGGTCTTAGGATGTGTTAGAAACAACCGCCAAATCGCACACCTTTTCCCCTGAAAATATTTACATTTTTATTTTTAACCGAAAAGGCTCCTCTCATGGGTTTTTAAGTGCAAAAAAAATATTGACCAAAATCGGTCCGGTGTGGGATGGTGAGGATGGAAAAATCACCCGTCAAAACGGAAATTCCAACTTATGTGGTCTTCTTGAACCGATACTCCTCTCCCCAACCCTTTGGAGAATTCTATCCAATGAATCTCTATATACTCTGAATCTATAGCATCTAAGCAGGATTTGTTCAAAAATTTGTGAAAGAGTATCTATTTTCCTGGAAGTTATGAGGCAACAAAGTCGTGAGGGTGAGGTACATATCTGTAGTTATGGTAGAAGTTTTATCATCCATAGAAAAGAATAGGGAAATATTTTCCCCAAAATTGTTATTATTTTCAGTTTAATATAATTACTGTATTCTTGAAGAAAATATCTTTTACCAATGCCGTTATATATTTCCACATTTATACAATTACCATGATCAGACAAGTGGAACACAATTCTATTATTTAAATACATTACTACAGCATTAAATCAAACTTCTTTCAACTTACCGTCGGCAGATGTAAACAATGAATCAATGTGTTATGCGTTTTCACCAAACTACCACAGTAAATATCTCAAATGCTGGAATGAGATTGACCAAGGTTTAAATCCTCAGCGACGTTGAGTTCCTAACAAGCTCAACAATAAAATCGTGAGTGAAGCTGGCTTAATGTCTCCAGCCGCACTTTCGGTCTCAAATATACCAATCGAACCTTTTTGTAATTGTCTGTCCTGTTATGTCTAATTCTATGTACGATCTTATGATTATAATAAAGAATTTATACCAAACTCAATGGTAGCGTTTCCTTGGATATGTTATAAGGTCACAGGGGACGTTGAATATTTCAAGAGGTACGAAACATTTTCAACAAATTATTTTAATCTCTAAAATATGAATAGGACATGGCAGTTTAATAGACGCAAATTCTGAATTATTTCGAAAGATGTTTTTGCATTTTGCATTAATGCAGACATATAATTCATTTGTGATTGAATATAATAATATAAAGTATTTAAATTACAAAACAATTTGCCATGATATTTGAATTTTCTTATTGTTAAATATAATTTCATCAAACTATTTCTCTGTCATTTATGACTTTATGCATTTCTTATTGTCTTGTATTGTACTTCATATT
The DNA here is from genome assembly GCF_046866305.1 of Octopus bimaculoides. Classification (NCBI taxonomy): domain Eukaryota; kingdom Metazoa; phylum Mollusca; class Cephalopoda; order Octopoda; family Octopodidae; genus Octopus; species Octopus bimaculoides. The sequence goes on from NC_142952.1 coordinate 8,436,747, forward strand.
CTTTATTTCAAGCAGATGTTTTTCTATCAAAGGCCTTTGAAAACAGAGAAATCAGTCAAAATATCAACATCATCACTGTTTCACCCATCTACATCCCCAGCATACTTACTGAGAGGTTCACAAGTCAACTGATACATTCTTGGTGATTGAGTTCATTTAGTGACAGCTGACTCTATTTTTCATTTTCAATGTCACCATATAACAAAATTTCAGTCCCTGATATAGTTGTAGTATTGGGATATTTAACAAAGATATAAGCCAAAGAATACCCCTGGTGGGGTTTGATTAATTTCAGAGAGAACTATATCAAGAAAATGAATATAAATACTTTAATTTCTTAATGTGTATGTGTTTGAATAAAAGATGAAGCTAAAACACTTTTCAGGCTAAGAACTCAGTCATCAGGTGTGATTCATTCTAAACTTGCAGAAAGATCACTCTTCATGCAGTTTTCTGCTAGTTGCTATATGATATTAGATTCCCAATTTGCGTAATTAATATTTTCTGATATGGCACATCTAATTTCCATTTGAATCCCATTATTTGTCAAATAGTCTTCACTCACTCAGTAAATAAATTCAGGGCATAATGCCAGAATTGTCCTCCTTCCCTTACTTTTCCTCGTATCTTTTTGAAAAAGATATTTTTTTACTGAAATTTTTTTCAAATACATTGAGATGGTACAGATTACTGCGACTCTACTGGAATATAATGTGATGACTAAAATAACCTGGGGTTGAATATTTCATGCATCTCAACTTTATTTCCTCATGCATTTTGATGATGTACATCACAATTATGTTGAAAAACAATTATTTTTGAGACCCTTGTGATCCATGCTATTTCTAGCATATTAAACAACCACATAGAGGATGGGCTACCTTTGAGCTCTTCAAAAGAGGGAGATTAAGACTGCAATAAAATAATCAAATATATATTCAGTAATTCAAGTTAACATTGCACTCAACTTTCTACAGAAATTCCTATAAGTCAGTTTTCAGGAAAGGATGGAATAGTCCTCAAGAGTAATGGATTTTTGGTTTTAAATTGAACTAATCTACATTAAAACATATGCAAAAAGAAAGTCTATGTGCATGAATTAATTTGCACCTGTCCCCCACACAATTGTAATATATATACTGCGTGTGTTGGCACTCCATCGCTTACGACGTCGAGGGTTCCAGTTGATCCGATCAACAGAACAGCCTGCTCGTGAAATTAACGTGCAAGTGGCTGAGCACTTCACAGACACGTGTACCCTTAACGTAGTTCTCGGGGATATTCAGGGTGACACAGAGTGACAAGGCTGACCCTTTGAATTACAGGCACAACAGAAACAGGAAGTAAGAGTGAGAGAAAGTTGTGGTGAAAGAGTACAGCAGGGTTCGCCACCATCCCCTGATGGAGCCTCGTGGAGCTTTAGGTGTTTTCGCTCAATAAACACTCACAACGCCCAGTCTGGGAATCGAAACCGCAGTCCTATGACCGCGAGTCCGCTGCCCTAACCATTGGGCCATTGCGCCTCCCCGTAATCTATACTAAGAGTTAGTGTATGGAATATGCCATTAAAATAAAATATTCATTCTTCAGAAAGCTATGACAAAACACAGATGGGGAGGGGGGGCAATGTTATGTTGAAGCATAAACAGAAATGTTAAAAATTACTATCTCACAGTGTAAAATAACTATGTGACAGTGAAAAAAATTAGTTGTGATTGAATCAGTTAACTCTTTTACTTGTTTCAGTCATTTGACCGCGGCCATGCTGGGGCACCGCCTTTTAGTCGAGCAAATCGACCCCAGGACTTATTCTTTGTAAGCCTAGTAATATTCTATCGGTCTCTTTTTGCCGAACTGCGAAGTTATGGGGATGTAAACACACCAGCCTCGGTTGTCAAGCGAAGTTGGGGGGAGGGAGACAAACACAGACACACAAACATATACACACATACATATATATGACGGGCTTCTTTCAGTTTCCGTCTACCAAATCCACTTTGGTCAGCCCGAGGCAATAGTAGAAGACACTTGTCCAAGGTACCACGCAGTGGGACTGAACCCAGAACCATGTGGTTGGTAAGCAAGCTACTTACCACACAGCCATTCAGTAAAAGAATTTTGAAATCTGTCTGATAAAATAATATATTAGGCTGAATAAAAAGTAAGCACCATTTTGAACCATGAAGAGAATTTGTACTGGATTTTTGCAGTTTTGAAATTTTTAAAAATATTGTTTTGCAATTGTCTGATAACACAGACATGAGTTTACCCAAATGAATCAATAAATTAACATTGATACTTTTTTCACTGATCTTACAATCTGAAATGGAACTGTCAAAGCGTGATATTCAAGCAATTTTGCTATTTAACTTTAAAAAAAGATGTAAAGCTGCTGAAACTGATCACAATATCAACGAAATATTTGGTGAGGAAATGACCAGCGAGTGGTCAGCTCGAAAATGGTTTAAACGATTTAACTGAAGAACTGGGCCTTGAAGATCATGAGAATAGTGGACACCCATCTGTCATCAATGACAGTCAATTAAAGACCACCAATGAGAAAGAACCATGTAAAACCACTTGAGAACTGGCATAAGAACTTCAAATTAAACAGAAAACTGCCTGCAACCATTTCCATGTGATCGTAAAATAAAAAAAGCTAAACAAATGGGTACCACACGATTTCAATGAAAATCAGAAAATGCGCAGATATGAAATTTGCTCATTGCTTCTTCTCCATAACCAAACCAATCCATTTCTCAATACTATTGTAACTTACAATGAAAAGTGGATTCTGTACAATAATAAAAGCGTTCTTCACAGTGGTTGGACCAAAAGGAAGCACCAAAAACCTCTAAACCTGAGCTCTTCAAAAGAAGGTTATGGTGACTGTTTGGTGATGTACTGCTGGATTCATTCACTATAACTTCTTAAAACCCAGAAAACTCATTACTGCAGAAATATATTGCCATGAATTTGCCAAAATGAACAAAAAAACTGCTACTCCTCCATCCCAGACTGGTCAACAGAAGAGGGCCAATAATTCTTCATGACAATGATCAACCACACATTTCACTAATGATGCTCTAGAAGTTGAGGGAACTTGGCTACAAAGTTCTTCCCCAGCCCTTTCTCCTACCAACTACCAGTCTTTCAAGCACCTCGATGGTGTCCTGCGAGAGAAGGAGTTCAAAAATCAAACCGATGCTGTTAGTGCTTTCAAAGAGTTCATCAGCTCCAGAACTCCAGATTTTTATGTTACCGGAATAAACAAACTTGTAATGTGTTGGCAAAAATGTGTTGATTGTAATGGTACTTACTTAGATGAATATAATTTCCACATTGTTGAAATATATTGTGATGAACTTCATGTTTCAAAACATTGCTTACTTTTTACTCAGCCTGATATTAAAATGACAATTTATAACAATTTGCTAGATATTGTAGACTTTAATTGCATTTTTTTTGTAACAGTTACATACTCCAAACCAATTAAAAAACAGCTTTTTTTTTATTATAATATAGATTCTCATAATTTATAAATAGTATTTCCTTTGAGTTGTATTAAGTTGGAATAAAATATCATAAATTTTATTAATTCTGATTTGAAGTTTTTTAAAAATTTCAGTTGAAATGTTATTCATGATACTTTGATCTCAATCAAAGCAAACCTGGGGTTAAATGTGTTAGCTCTATTTGTGTTGGAATAGGTATATTTTTAGTGAATGAGCAAAACTCAAAATGAAATATATAAACCAATCAATAATTATTTGAACCATAAATGAAAAATAAAAATTAGGCTCCTAGGAGCACAGTCTTTATAGATGGCTGCCCTGCATATCACAGACTCTTTGACAGTGAACTTAATGTCTTTTATTGTGGAGCCAGCAAAAGAGAGTTTGTTATGTTGCTGACAAGATTTTAAAGTGCTGATGTCTCTGTTCATTTGCTACCCACCTCACACAGTGTATGTTTCTAAGCAGATGAGTCACATGTTACAGAATATGACAGAAAGTGATATTTCATTCAACCACCTTCATTAAAAACTTTTCTCAAGCAAACATTTACAGAAATATGAGATTATAAATAGTGCATGTCAAAGGTTAATGCCTGTAATCTGTGGTTGAGTCAGAAGAAAACCGATTCTCAGAATGAATATATCTATGTTTAGTCAAATCACTATTTTGAAAAAACGCTTTACCACAGATATCACACCAATATGGTTTTTCTCCTATATGGACGTTTTTGTGAGTAGTTAAAGCACTACTTCCAGAGAATGATTTACCACAGATATCACAGCCATATGGTTTTTCTCCCGTATGAATGCGTTTGTGCTTAGTTACATCACTATTTTGGAAGAAAGATTTACCACAAATATCACACTGATAGGGTTTTTCCCCTGTATGAATACGTCTGTGAATAGTTAAATGACTTGTTTGAGAGAATGATTTGCCACAGATATCACAGTGATATGGTTTCTCGCCTGTGTGAACACGGTTGTGAACACTTAGATGAGCTGTTTGAGAGAAGGATTTACCACAAATATCACAGTGATATGGCTTTTCTCCCGTATGTGTGGATTTGTGTTTAGTTAAATTATATGTTTCAGAGAATGATTTACCACAGATGTCACACTGATATGGTTTTTCCCCCGTATGAATACGTTTGTGAGCAATTAATGAACTCCCACTAGAGAACGATTTGCCACAGATATCACAATGATAAGGTTTCTCTCTTGTATGAATGCAGGTTTTGTGTATTGCTAACTGGCTTGCCTCCCTGAACGATTTACCACAAGCATCACAGTTATATGGCTTCTTTCCTGTATGGATATGTTTGTGAACAATTAGCGAGCTTCTATAACTGAATGATTTACCACAGATATCACACTGATATGGTTTCTCTCCTGTGTGAACAAGCTTGTGTTTGTTTAAGCTATTTCCTTCAGCATATGATTTCCCACAGATATTGCACTGATATGGTTTCTCTCCTGTATGAATACGCCTGTGAGTATTTAAGTGAACTTTTTGAAAGAATGATTTACCACAGATATCACAGTGATATGACTTCTCTCCTGTATGAATGTGTTTGTGTGTGGCTAAGTTACATCTTTCAGAGAATGATTTACCACAGATATCACACTGATATGGCTTCTCACCTGTATGAATACGAATGTGGCTAGTTAGGCTATCGCTTTCAGAAAAAGATTTACCACAGATATCACAGTGATATGGTTTTTCACCTGTATGAGTACGTATATGTTTGGCTAAGTTACTTCTTACAGAGAATGATTTAGCACAGATATCACATTCATATGGTTTTTCTCCGGTATGAATGCGTTTGTGAGTAGTTAAGGTATGCATTTGAGAGAATGATTTACCACAGACATCGCAGTTATGTGGTTTCTCTCCTGTATGTACATATCTATGTTCAGTGAAGTTTCTTCTTATGGTGAATGATTTACCACAGATATCACAGTTGTATGGTTTCTCTCCTGTGTGAATACGTTTATGATTTGTGAGGCTACTTCTTAGAGAAAATGTCTTTTCACAGATATCACAGTGATATGATGATTTCCTCTCCTCCTTTGGCAATTCTTCAGAAAAATTCATCATTCTATAAATTATTACAGAACTGATGAAAGCACTTCTACAGCAATATTTCCATCAACTGTTGTCCCTGTTGGTATCACAAAATGGTAGCAAACTCATTGGAAAATCTCTCCAAATTTAGTTGGAATATAAAATCGTCTCATACACCTTGGAGGCAATGATAAGAAATGTCTCACTCTAAAGAACTAACTTTCAGTAACTCCATGATAAATTTATAGAAACAGAGTTGTAGCTCTTCTGTATAAAATCTTCCTTTGTCAGTAAATGGAAATATATATTGATATATTGATGATATATCTTTAAGGCCAAATATTCTGGTATTCTGAAATGATAGAGAAATAGTGTAAGGTATTGAAGATAATTAAAAAAAAAAATTAAGATTCAATAGTGAAATTTTACAACAATTCTATACAGACAAACTGTAAACTTCCACCTCAAGAAGTGAACTTCACTTTAGAACATGCTATTTAAATTTCATCATACAAAATTGTGTGAAGTTTACATATTTACAAACTACACACACCTTTAGATTACATATATTACAATAAATAATATTGAATATACATTATATCTAGACTAGTGTCTTTGGACATAGTACCTTCAGCACTTCTTCAGGTGCCTCTCACTGGAACTGAACTCTTTATAAAATCCACAGGGATACATTGTTCTCATTCCACTGTCCATACCAGATGGAGTTCTACTATTTGCATATAGCTGATTGAATACTATAGCAATGCAAGTCAAACTTTCCTGCACACACACTACAAAGACATCAGCTATCAATACTTTTTCTCTATAAATTTCCTCAAGAAAGAGTCCTACACCTGAAATATTGAAATACCAGGTAGCACTGCTTACATCAACATGTATTAAATTTTATAATTTGCATTGTTTTGGTTTTACATATACATAAAAACTATACTATTCAACGATTTGTGATACCACTTGTATGTTATACTTCAATCGGTGTGCGTGTGTACGTGTATCATTGCTTACTCAGTCCCACAACAACATAAACCATTACACCTAACATTTAATCCACGCTTATATTCACAATACCAAAATTTACTGAATGGAGGACAATAACATTCTCTTCTCATCACCTGTCACGGTTATGTAATCCCTGGCCATTCCTTACTAAGCAGATATATGACCAAGCACATTCCATCACAACACTGCCATTGTATATCTAAGAATACGTTATCTAGCGTCCAATCCTACACCTTGTCATTCTCTTTAAAATGGATTAAATGGAATATGAAAGACGTTTAGCTGCTATTTCAAGAAGGTTGAGTGACCATAGTTTCCATCCCATTGGTTCATTCTCGCGGTTTTCTCTCCAAATCAACCGTAGCTGAGCAGCCTATAATCAAAGTCATTTTCATCAGTGCTACGATAACAGATCGAACAAGAAATATTATGAATAAAGAGAAAAAAAAAACATTAACAAAATAAAAAGCATCTGAAACCCGTAACAACTAATAAATGCATTCATACGGAAAGGAAGCAATATCATAGTGTTATATGTTGTAAATCGTTCTTTGCCAGAAGTAGCTTATCTACTCTTCTACGTAATCATACACGAGAGAAGCTAGATCGCTGATGGCTGAGATAAATCCTTCCAGATGCTCTTACATTTGTTTTTCGCAATTTCATCCGATATTGAATGGGACAATGTTAACTATCTCCTTATTTAATGTGGCATCTCTGTTTTGAATGACCTTGTAAAGTATTCTAGCCAAAACTTAAAACAAAGGAAATATTTTCGTTATGTTAATACAACGTTCAATTAGTTTCTAGTTTTTTGTTTCCAAGTTATTTTTTAAGACTATTTTCAAAATTAGATATTACCATTTCAGTTTGAAGATATTACTGTGTGCGTGAAAGTTGGAACATGGAGATGCTTTTTTCACCAAACTGCTATATATTTCCAGTTCAATATTATTACTGTATTCTTGCCGTGAATGTGTTTTACCAATGTCGCTATGTGTTTTTACATTTATATAATTACTAGGAGAGTATTGTAGTTCGCTTGAAGCATTGTGTATTGTTTGTAAAGAATGAAAAGTTTAGAATGGTATAACAATGCACTATAGAACAAAAATGGACTATATACCTGTTGTAATTTGGTTATCTATAGTCCGATGATATTTCGGAATTACAATTCCTTCTTCAGATCTTCTTTGCTGGAGAGACTCCAGCAAAGAAGATCTAAAGAAGGAATTGTAATTCCGAAATATCATCGGACTATAGTGCATTGTTATACCATTCTAAACTTTTTATTCTTTATATAATTACTGTATCTGAAAGAAATATATTTCCCAATTGTTCTCTTCAGTATGGTTATTACCTTATCCTCCAAGAGAAACACAATTCTATTATTTACATACATTATCACAAGATCGAAAAAAAAAAAAACGTTTTTCAGCTTACCGTTTTCAAATGTAAACAGCGAGCTAACGTATTATACCAAAGTATATATCTAACTGTTAGAATGAGGTTTACCAACTTTATTCTACATCAGAATTCAAGAAACTGCTATTTTCTTCCACAGTAAAATTGTAATTTGTCACAATGAACAAGTGCAGCTGACTTTAGATTTCGAGCCGCACTTTCGAACTCATTACAACTATAATGAAAGTGTCTAGTTTTGTGTTGGGTATTTTCTAATACTCTTTTACTTGTTTCAGTCATTTGACTGCGGCCATGCTGGAGCACCGCCTTTAGTCGAACAAATCGACCCCAGGACTTATTCTTTGTAAACCTAGTACTTATTATATCGGGCCATTTTGCCGAACCGCTAAGTTACGGGGACGTAAACACACCAGCATCGGTTGTCAAGCGATGGTGGGGGGACAAACACAGACACACATACATATATACGACGGGCTTCTTTCAGATTCCGTCTACCAAATCCACTCACAAGGCTTTGGTCGGCCCGAGGCTATAGTAGAAGACACTTGCCCAAGGTGCCACGCAGTGGTACTGAACCCAGAACCATGTGGTTGGTAAGCAAGCTACTTACCACACAGCTAGGAGACATTTAAAAATAAAATACTTAGACCAAACACACTACTTACGTTTTAATAAGTTTCAAAAAGATTTATTAAATCTTTAGAATATGAATATTTTGTTTTCCCTGCTCCTATGGATTTCATTTTTCGGCCATAGATGCTCAGCAGCAAAAATTTGATAACCAGAGCTTTATAATTCCTTGCTTTGATACACCAATACACACACAAATAAAGTTATATATGAAGCAGCACCTAACTTCTATATGAGATGCTTTCTCAGGATGTATAACGCAGCCTACAGCGTTCAAAACAAAGCATCCAAGTTAGGTGGAATATGCTAATTAATATTTGTTAGAAAGCCTGCTTTCATTGCTAATAGCTATCCAGTCCGCTAGCTTTTGTGACACCACTGACTATGTAGACAGACTTTGGGTCTTGCATTCGATGGTTGGGTACCTGTAGCTCATGATTTGCAATTTAAGATGAAATCACGTCATACAACAGTCGCATCCATCAATGCGACATGAAATTTTCATGTCGGTATGATGTGTGCTTTTTATAGCACCTAACAGCAATACGAGATGAATTCAAAGTTTCTCAACTAATCTAAGTTGTATTTCTAATTAATACACACACGAGGCAAAAACTTTGGTTGCTTAGCTAATTTCTTAACCACATTGCCATGTCTGCATAAATATATATATATATATATATATAAAATATAATATGTGAAAATTATTCGGTTGCTATAATAAGACTCCAAGTTTTGGATGTTGGGGCGGAAACATGCTCCGGCATCTCGTCAGTTATCAAGGCAATCAAAAAATGCTATGACTAGATGCCAGAGCAGGTTTCTGCCCCAACATATGGAACTTGGAGTCTTATTAAGGCAACCAAATAATTGTCACACATTATATTACAGATAAATTCTCCAATTTACATAATATCAAGGTCTCATTCGTTCTTTTGTTATCTTACCATTACTATTTATACATACATACATATATATATATATTTATATATATATATATATATATATATATATATATATATATATATATATATATATATATATATATATATATATATATATATATATATATATATATATATATATATATATATATATATATTTATATATATATATATATATTTATATATATATATATATATATATATATATATTTATATATATATATATATATATATATATATATATATATATATATATATATATATATATATTATATATATATATATTTATATATATATATATATATTTATATATATATATATATATATTTATATATATATATATATATATTTATATATATATATCTATATTTATATATATATATCTATATTTATATATATATATCTATATTTATATATATATATCTATATTTATATATATATATCTATATTTATATATATATATATATATTTATATCTATATTTATATATATATATCTATATTTATATATATATATCTATATTTATATATATATATATATTTATATATATTATATAAATATATATATTATATATATATAATT